>NC_090726.1:50326983-50329483 GCF_036898095.1 Palaemon carinicauda | reverse complement strand
ACAGACAGTTTCAATTTAAGATTATATAAACATAATCATTTCAAGAGTATCACAATAAAAAATGAATATAATGACATCCTATTCATGAATCATAATTCTCTCGAACAGGAATATAATCCAACAGATCCTACTAACAGAGAATCGATTAATTATTCAGGCAGGGCTATATTATCATCCAGCGAATCACACGAAGTTAGACAGCTTCGACAATGACTGCAATTCGCAGCCTCATTTCGAATTATGCAAATTCGTATCTCCATCATCGGGACACGCTGAAAGTGATTAATGCGGAGGTCAGTTCGTTAATGCGTTGGGAAGTTGATGAAACTGGTGTGCTAATATGGCGAGATATTAATCTATTAGTTCAATGGATTGATCTCTCCCAGGTCGTAAACAAACTTGTCTAGGATCGAAGTTAATGATGAGAAAAAACTGTAAAAGGTATACTGAAAGGAATACTGAATGATCGGAAGGGGCGCTTAGTCTTATTTTGCTCTCAACTCCACTGCGTCCTTGAACGTCGATGTAGTTTCTTCAAAATGTAAGGGATTTGTCCTTGTGACATATCACACATGTTCACCAAGATTCGTGGAAATTGGTTGGATAATTTTTTTGCGTAATGTTGATCACAAACAAAAGAAAAATAGACTGACTTTGCTCTAAACTCGACTGCGTAAATCTAGTTCAATGTACTTTCTTCAAAACGTACCATCAGTCCTGAGGTCATAGGTCATATCCCGCATGTCAACCAAGTTTTGTTGAAATAGGTTAAGAAGTTTTGGCATAGGTTGCTCACAATAAAAATATAAACTAATAGAATATTTGCTTCTAACTTAACATTGAAGTACTGCTGCGTACTTGTACTTTGAAGTACTACATCTAAAATGCTACAAACTCATCTTTGGGTCACATCCAACATGACTACAAATCTTTTCAAAATCGGTAAAGAAGCTTTTGAGTAAAGTTGCTTGCAAACAAAGAAGTAAATAAACGACGACAGTGGTGAATACCTACCCTACGCAAAATCTTCTATTTTGGCGAGGGCAATTAATTAGGAAATCCTAAGCATGGTTAGGGTAACAGCTTTTCTCATATTTTGCCCGAAATTTTGGCGCGTTTAATATGAACTGCGGCCAAAATTATATACGTCGACAAAAGATAAAAATTACGCTGAATAGGACGGCATTAGTATTTGCAAAAATAGATGATGCTTCGAATAATTTCTCAATTGGCGCTTACATACATCAATATTTTTCTAAAGTTAATATTGCTAAACTCTTTCTATTTGCACTTAGTAGAATAACATAAAATGATCTGCATACGGATATATGAATATATTCACTTTGAAATTAACTGACCTACTTCGAAATTGGCAAACACTGGTTATACCCTCATCAAGATTCTCATGAATACTGATAAGGAATGATGGCTTATTAAATCAGTATGAATATTAACATGCCATATTCATAGGGCCGAAAGAAAGATGATTGTAATATTAGGGATATGATCAGATCTGACAAGAAAAATCACAAATCGATGTGATTCCTGTTTAAGGTTTCTAACAGCATTTCTAATTAGCAAGTTAATTCTGAAAGGATTCAAACCCTTGATGCAGTTCCCTTTTTTTTTCATTTTCAGGGAAAGAAGTTTAGTTTGAGTACAAGATATTAAAGCTAGTATGATAAAAAGTGGTTCTTTTTCGTAAAACCATCTTTTTTTTATCCCAGTCCTTTTCAAAAATCATACATTTGTAATTAAAAACACACGATAAACTGCATGAATTTGGTAACACAGTGTTTCATGAACGGCTAATTTCAGTGGAAATATCTCGAGCATTAAAACACGAAAACAAACATACAGTATCTATATAATCATTGCTGATGTTGCTCTTTGGTAAAAGAATCAACGTAGCTTAATTCTAAATAAGTAATATTACTTACATTCCAATTCATTTTAAATTTCAATCCCGTTGAATAAAAATTGTATTGCAGCATATTACCCAGTTATTTAGGAGACGAATGATATTTTCAAGCATCTTTCTAATTCTACTACTTATAATCTCTATCAAAACCTCACTTCCCATACAAAACATTGATCTTATATGAATTGGTTAGTGTAAGAAGCCCTTATATTTCCTATGGAGTTTCTTTTATTCCTTAAAAGAGAGAAATGCATCTTGTAGCCCACACAACGAAAAAGAAATCTTATAATTACTGGATAGTTTCATTTCACTTAACCTTAAAGAGACTGCTCTTGCGAGTGGATTCTTGGCAAAAGTCCCCCACAGACTGCATGTCATCTGCATCTTCGTTTCTCATTAAAGAGACTGGTCTCTTTTAGGCAGCCGCAGGCAAAGAAATCCCAAGAGAAATCCCTGACAAGACAAACATCGCCGAGGAAGATAAAGTTCAAAGTTCTCTATTTGCACAAATCTGTCTCCAGAATTCATCTGGTGAATATGGTGACATTCGCTTGGGCACAGTGTGTGTGATATCCATCT
>NC_090726.1:50300555-50308055 GCF_036898095.1 Palaemon carinicauda | reverse complement strand
CATTTTCTTATTTCCATTTGAGCTGAGGAATTAATTTTAATATTATTTTGATGTTGCTACTGTTCTTAGAATATTTTTTTTTAATTGTTCATTTCTTCTTTTGTAGTTTATTTATTTCCTTATTTCCTTTCCTCATTAGGCTATTTTACCCTATTGGGGACCTTGGGCTCATAGCATCCTGCTTGTCAAACTAGGGTTGCAGGTTAGCTTGTAATAATAAGCTTTTTCAACTAGGGATATAGCTTGGCTAATAATAATAATAATAATAATAATAATAATAATAATAATAATACAAGATAGAATGGTGTGCTCGAGTGTACCCTCAAGCAAGACAACTCTACCCCAAGACAGTGGAAGACTATAGTACAGAGGCTATGACACTACCCAAGACTAGAGAGCAATGGTTTGATTTTGGAGTGTTCTTCTCCTAGAAGTGCTGCTTACCATAGCTAAAGAGTCTCTTCTACTCTTACCAAGAGGAAAGTGGCCACTGAACAATTACAGTGAAATAAGAAGAATTGTGTGGTAATCTCAGTGTTTTTAGGTGTATGAGGACCGAGGAGAATATGTAGAGAACAGGCCAGACTATTCGGTGTATGTGTAGGCAAAGGGAAAGTGAACCGTAACCAGAGGATCTAATGTAGTACTGTCTGGCCAATCACAGGATCCAACATCTCTCTAGCGTTATAGTCTATTCTTTTTAGTGAGGTAGATTTGCACAGACTCGCAGGGGTACCCTTTTAGCTCGGAAAAGTTTCCTGATCGCTGATTGGTTGGCCAAGATCATTCTAACCAATCAGCGACCAGGAAACCTTTCCGAGCTAAAAGGGCACCCCTGCGAGTCGGTGCAAATCTGCCTCACTCCAACCAATCAGCGACCAGGAAACCCTTCCGAACTAAAAGGGCACCCCTGCGAGTCGGTGCAAATCTGCCTCACTCCAACCAATCAGCGACCAGGAAACCCTTCCGAGCTAAAAGGGCACCCCTGCGAGTCGGTGCAAATCTGCCTCACTCCAACCAATCAGCGATCAGGAAACCTTTCCGAGCTAAAAGGGCACCCTGGCGAGTCGGTGCAAATCTGCCTCACTCCAACCAATCAGCGATCAGGGAACCTTTTCGAGCTAAAAGGGCACCCCTGCGAGTCGGTGCAAATCTGCCTCACTCCAACCAATCAGCGACCAGGAAACCCTTCCGAGCTAAAAGGGCACCCCTGCGAGTCGGTGCAAATCTGCCTCACTCCAACCAATCAGCGACCAGGAAACCTTTCCGAGCTAAAAGGGCACCCCTGCGAGTCGGTGCAAATCTGCCTCACTAAAACGAATTGAGTATAGTATCTCAATTGGTGGCTGACGCCCTGGCCAATATAAAGAGGGAAGTAGCCACTGAACAGTGCAGTAGTTAATCCCTTGAGCGAAGACATCTGAAGAGATTCGTGATTAAGGTTCCAGGCTCCAATTTTCCCATCCAAAGAGAGTCACGATTTGGGTATAAGCACAAGGTGTTGCTTGACCTTAGGTCATCTCTTAAATGAGACAGAATGCGGGGAATGGGGGGGGGGAATAAGGGGGATTTTTTTTTTTTTTTTTTTTACTGGGATATTTTTCCCTGTTGGAGCCCTTGGGCTTGTAGCATCCTACTTTACTAATTAGGGTAGTAGCTTCGTTAATAATAATAATAATAATAATAATAATAATAATAATAATAATAATAATAATCTCCCCATATAATAAATAATAATACATGTATATATATACATATATATATATATATATATATATATATATAATATATATATATATATATATATATATATATATATATATACACACACACATATATATATATATATATATATCCGGTTACATCCAACTCTCCCTGTCCCTCTGGTAGAGGAGGGGAGAGGAAATAGCCATACCTTGGTGAAACAGGTGTGTGTGTGTCCATATGTATCTATAGATTTAGCTGACATTTTTGACGGGTCGTGTACACTAGTAATGATACTAAAAACAGCCACATTATGTTATTTAGCAACAGTAATAGTCCTTGTAGTAGTAGTAGTAGTAGTAGTAGTAGTAGTAGTAACATTTTTTTAATGAAATACCAACATAAGGTTTGGATCACTTCATAAAACCACACCGCGTTGAAGTCACCCGTTTAGCACGTGTTAAAAACACCGGAAGTTACGCCATGTTCATATTTAGAATTCTGCATAAATTGAAGTTTTCCGTATTAAGGTGTGGACCAACAATGAACTAATTTCTTCTAATGAATCATATTAACGTATGTATATCCTGTATAAAATTATACAATTATAATTCGTCATTTTTTATTATTTTCTAACAGCTGGCAGTAGTTTATTAGGTTTTTCCATGTTGGAGCCCTTGGGCTTATAGCATCTTGCTTTTCCAACTAGCTTAGATGATAATAATAATAATAATAATAATAATAATAATAATAATAATAATAATAATAATAATAATAATAATAATAACAGACTCGGATCAATTTTGAAAATATTCACGAATATTTTGTTTTGCTTCTAATTTTTTGGGTTACATTTTTACTGTTTTCTTCAAGCTTAATATATGGAGGTTTATCTTCACCAATTCTCCTCAGTCTGAGGAGTTCTTTAAGTGAGGAAAATATTCTTAAAGTGAGCAAATGTACTTGAAGTATAGAAAATGTTCTTGAAGTTAGGAAATCACTCTTGAAGTGAGGAAAACATTCTTGAGGTAAGGAAAATATTCTTGGGGTGAGGAAAATATTCTTGAAGTGAGGAAAATATTCTTGAAGTGAGGAAAATATTCTTGAAGTGAAGAAAATATTCATAAAGGGAGGAAAATATACTTAAATTGAGGAAGATATTCTTGAAGTGAGAAAAATATACTTAAAGTGAGGAAAATATTCTCGAAGGAAAATATTCTAGAAGTAAAGAAAATATTCTTGAAGTGAAGAAAAATATTTTTGAAGTGAAGAAAAGTATTGTTAAAGTGAAGAAAAGTATTCTTAAAGTGAGGAAAATATTCTTGAAGTGAAGAAAATATTCTTGAAGTGAAGAAAAGTATTCTTAAAGTGAAGAAAAATATTCTTGAAGTGAAGTAAACCTTCTTGAAGTGAAGAAAAATATTTTTGAAGTGAAGGAAAGTAGTCTTAAAGTGAGGAAAATACACTTACAGTGAGGAAGATATTCTTGAAGTGAAGAAAATATTCTTAGTATGAGGAAAATATTCTTGAATTGAGTAAAACATTCTTGAAGTGAGGAAAAGACGCTTGGCAAAACGACCACGGAAACCCGGGACTTTCTCCTCTTCTTCTTCATCAACTTCTCTACAGGTCTCGAGGGAAGTATAGTTAGACTCCAACACGCAGGCAACCCTCAGTCTCTCGCTTACCTTGGTGGAGGAAGGGTGTGCCACGTCTCCACTCGACACTATTATCGCCCGAGGTGTGAGGTGTACTTTCATCTAATCAAAAGTGTTTTAGGCAGTTCATATATATAAAAGATTTCATTTTGGATAATTTCTTTATACTAAAACGTGGTTCAATCTTGGATCTACCAGTTTATAAGTATTTGGATTTCTTTGAGGTTCAATTTTATTCATTTGTATACTTTGTGTGTCTTGGCGAATATTCACTAATGACAGGATGTGTTAGATTTCCTAAAGTGTCAGAGGATTGTTGTTGGTGAGTTATCGAGGTATTAATAGAGGTGGTTGTATGAAAATAGATCGTGTGTATTTGTGTGATTATTATTATACTACGTCTAGATATAATAATAATAATAATAACAACAATAATAAAGTTGTGGTAGCCGACTGGAAGCGTTCCTACTTGGCAATCTGTTGGATGGAATTCGAGACCCACTTAAGCCCGAAAGTTTTTTTTCTTGTGTCTGCAACCTCACCATTCCTGTGAGCTTGGGATTTGGGAGTTTGGGGGAGATAATATATCTACTTACCCTCCCTGGTCCTAGCATGGGTGGAGAGGGGCCCTGGGTGCTGGTCATATGTTATATGGTGCCAGTCTCTAGAGCATTGTCCTGCTAGCTCAGGTAATGTCACTGTCCCCTTGCCTCTGCCATTCATGAGTGGCCTTCAAACCTTTAAAGGTAACCAAATAATGTTCCTGATAATGGAAACTGAATCATGATCATGATAATGGAAACTGAATTGTGTTTCTGATAATGGAAACTGAATCATGATCATGGTAATGGAAACTAAATCATGTTCCTGATAATGGAAAGTGAATCGTGTTTCTGATAATGGAAACTGAATCATGATCATGATAATGGAAACTGAATCACGTTCCCGATAATGGAAACTGAATCATGACTCATGATAATGGAAACTGAATCATGATCATGATAATGGAAACTGAATCATGATCATGATAATGGGAAACTGAATCATGATTCTGTTCCTGATAATGGAAACAAAATTGTGTTCCTGATAATGAAAGAAAACCCGTGCTCATAATAACACAAAACGGAATGCTGTTCCTGATAATGGAAACAGAATCATGGTCCTACTATTGGAAACAAAAATCATGTTCCCGATAACAGAAGGAGAATCAAGTTCCTGATAATGGAAACAAAATCGTGTTTCCTCATGACGGAAACCGAATTGAGTTCCTGATAATGAAAGCAAAATCGAATATCTGATAATGGAAAACATAATGAGGTTTCCTGATAATGGGAAAAAATTGAGTCCTGATCATAGAAAGAGAATCATGTTCCTGATAACGGAAACAAAATCGAATTCCTGGTCACTAGAAATAGAATCCTGTTCTGATAATGGAAACAAAATCGTGTTCCTGATAATGGAAACCAAATCATATTCCTGATAATAGAAACAAAATTAAGTTTCTGGTCATAAAAACAGAATCATGTTCTCGATAATGGCAAATAAAATAGAGTTCCTGACCATAGAAATAGAATCCTGTTCTTATAATGGACACAAAATCGTGTTCCTGATAATGGAAACCAAATCGAGTTCCTGATCATAGAAACAGAATAATGTTCCTAATAATGGAAACACCAAATCGAGTTCCTGATAATGGCAACAAAACCGAATTCATGATCATAGAAACAGACTAATGTTCCTAATAATGGAAACAAAATCGAGTTTCTGATATTGGAAATAATATTGATTCCTGATCATAGAAACAGAATCATGTTCCTGATAATGGACACAGAATCATGTTCCTGATAATGGAAATAAAATCGAGTTCCTGGCTATAGAAGCAGAATCATGTTCCTGATAATGGAAACAGAATAGTGTCCCTGATAATGGAAACAAAATAGAGTTCCTGATAACGGAAACAGAATCATGTTCCTGACCATAAAAATAGAATCATGTTCTGATAATGGAAAACAAAATCGTGTTCCTGAATAATGGAAACAGAATCATGTTCCTGATAATGGAAACAAAATCATGTTCTTGGTATCGAAAACAGAAATAAAGTTCCTAATAATGGAAACGGAATCGTGTTCCTGCTAATGGAAACAAAACAGTATTCTTTAAAAACGATTATATAAATGGTATCGGACACTTTGTGAATCCTAAACCTTGGGGATGTATCTTAAGAAAAGTTCCCAATAGTTAAAAGTTTTGTGGTTGTTCTGGAAATCTTTTTCTGGAACATTTAACCTTGCGTTTGTTCGTGTTACGTAATTCGTTTTTTATTTTTTAAGAGTTCCATGACTTGTAACCGCAATCAGGAAGTCCGTGTTTTACTAATGCACGTCATGTATCATGCATCGTCTCCATCTTAAGATGCATCATGTATCACATGAGATACGTTTGATTTCGACTCTGCGACTCTTACGAAGAAAGTGCATAATTATAGTTCATGGCAAGACATTCCCTTTATCTGAACCTGATCGAAAGGGTTAACATTGTTTTTTCGTCACAGTTCTCTATATATGTGGCGTAGCGTAGCACATACCCTGAGGTTAAAACATACCACTGCAACACTGCAAGTCCTGTCGAGTACCTAACAACTTCATTTCTCTCTCTCTCTCTCTCTCTTCTCTCTCTCAGTCTCTCTCTCTCTCTCTCTCTCTCTCTCTCTCTCTCTCTCTCTCCCCAAGTTATTGGCTACTACCTTCTTTATGATCTCCCACCCTCCAGTTGCCCAAAACAACAATCACTCGAGAAATAAATCGTAGACGCTCTACCCGTGCTGCCATCTATGAGTTGCTATTAGCAGATGGTTTTAGGAAAGACCTTGGCGTATCCTGAATACTGGTAGAGTTTCTGTTCATTGTTTTGCCTCTTTTAATTGAAACAGTGTGTGTGTGTGTGAGAGAGAGAGAGAGAGAGAGAGAGAGAGAGAGAGAGAGAGAGAATAAATTGTTTGCATTGTGTCAGTTAGAGTGTATTTTATGACATTGAAGAGAAATCACGTTTTCCCTGAGAGAGAGAGAGAGAGAGAGAGAGAGAGAGAGAGAGAGAGAGAGAGAGAGAGAGAGAGATAGAGAGAGAGAGAGAGAGAGAGAGAATAAATTATTTGCATTGTGTCATTTAATATGTATTTTATAACTGAAGAGAATTAACGTTTTCCCTGAGAGAGAGAGAGAGAGAGAGAGAGAGAGAGAGAGAGAGAGAGAGAGAGAGAGAGAGAGAGAGAGAGAATAAATTATTTGCATTGTGTCATTTAATGTGTATTTTATAACTGAAGAGAAATAACGTTTTCCCTGAGAGAGAGAGAGAGAGAGAGAGAGAGAGAGAGAGAGAGAGAGAGAGAGAGAGAGAGAGAGAGAGAGAGAGAGAGAGAGAATAAATTATTTGCATTGTGTCATTTAATGTGTATTTTATAACTGAAGAGAAATAACGTTTTCCCTGAGAGAGAGAGAGAGAGAGAGAGAGAGGAGAGAGAGAGAGAGAGAGAGAGAGAGAGAGAGAGAGAGAGAGAGAGAGAGAGAATAAATTGTTTGCATTGTGTCAGTTAAAGTGTATTTTATAACAAGAGAAATCACGTTTTCCCAGAGAGAGAGAGAGAGAGAGAGAGAGAGAGAGAGAGAGAGAGAGAGAGAGAGAGAGAGAGAGAGAGAGAGAGAGAGAATTCTTTGTAATGTGTCAAGGCATACATAAAATGAAAATAAAAAGGCGAGAATCCACTGTTTACAACGGCACTGCTAAAACACACTTGAGTTTGCAAGGACACGTACCAAAGCCAATATCGACAAAAAATAGCCGAGACCTTCAAGGAAAGAACGGTACTAGTTTTTGTTATTTTCTTACAAGGACATATACAATCATTATTACCTCCAAGGAGTTTATATATTTCATCATCATCATCATCATCTCCTACGCCTATTAACGCAAAGGGCTTCGGTTAGATTTCGCCAGTCGTCTCTATCTTGAGCTTTTAAATTAACACTTTCCCATTCATCATCTCCTACGCCTATTGACGCAAAGGGCCTCGGTTTGATTTCGCTAGTCGTCTCTATCTTGAGCTTTTAAATTAACATTTCCCCATTCATCATCTTCTCCGACG
>NC_090726.1:50283055-50295555 GCF_036898095.1 Palaemon carinicauda | reverse complement strand
GGTTCTGTTTCCATTATCAGGAATACGATTCTGTTTCCATTATCAGGATTACGACTCTGTTTCCATTATCAGGATCGTTCGTTCCTTCCTTCCAGATTGCCCAGAGCTTGTCTCAGGGTGGCAGCTCTCAAACTACAAGTTAGCCTCCACCATTATCAGGAACACGGTTCTGTTTCCATTATCAGGAATACGATTCTGTTTCCGTTATCAGGATTACGACTCTGTTTCCATTATCAGGATCGTTCGTTCCTTCCTTCCAGATTGCCCAGAGCTTGTCTCAGGGTGGCAGCTCTCAAACTACAAGTCAGCCTCCACCATTATCAGGAACACGGTTCTGTTTCCATTATCAGGAATACGATTCTGTTTCCATTATCAGGATTACGACTCTGTTTCCATTATCAGGATCGTTCGTTCCTTCCTTCCAGATTGCCCAGAGCTTGTCTCAGGGTGGCAGCTCTCAAACTACAAGTCAGCCTCCACCATTATCAGGAACACGGTTCTGTTTCCATTATCAGGAATACGATTCTGTTTCCATTATCAGGAATACGATTCTGTTTCCATTATCAGGATTGTTCGTTCCTTCCTTACAGATTGCCCAGAGCTTGTCTCAGGGCGGCGGCTCTCAAACTACAAGTCATAGCCTTCACCATTATCAGGAACACGGTTCTGTTTCCATTATCAGGAATACGATTCTGTTTCCATTATCAGGATCGTTTGTTCCTTCATTACAGATTGCCCAGAGCTTGTCTCAGGGTGGCGGCTCTCAAACTACAAGTCATAGCCTTCACCATTATCAAGTACACAATTCTGTTTCCAATATCAGGAATACGACTCTATTTCCATTATCAGGATCGTTCGTTCCTTCCTTCCAGATTGCCCAGAGCTTGTCTAAGGGCGGCTGCTCTCAAACTACAAGTCATAGCCTCCACCATTATCAGGAACATGGTTCTGTTTCCATTATCAGGATCGCTCGTTCCAGATTGCCCAGAGCTTGTCTTCGGGTGGTGGCTCTCAAACTACAAGTCATAGCCCCTACCATTATCAGGAACACAATTCTGCTTCCAATATCAAGAATACGACTGTTTCCATTATCAGGATTGTTCGTTCCTTCCTTCCAGATTGCCCAGAGCTTGTCTCAGGGCGGCAGCTCTTAAACTACCATTCATAGCCTCCACCATTATCAGGAACACGGTTCTGTTTCCATTATCAGGAATACGATTCTGTTTCCATTATCAGGAATAAGATTCTGTTTCCATTATCAGGATTGTTCGTTCCTTCCTTCCAGATTGCCCAGAGCTTGTCTCAGGGCGGCGGCTCTCAAACTACAAGTCAGCCTCCACCATTATCAGGAACACGGTTCTGTTTCCATTATCAGGAATACGATTCTGTTTCCATTATCAGGATTACGACTCTGTTTCCATTATCAGGATCGTTCGTTCCTTCCTTCCAGATTGCCCAGAGCTTGTCTCAGGGTGGCAGCTCTCAAACTACAAGTTAGCCTCCACCATTATCAGGAACACGGTTCTGTTTCCATTATCAGGAATACGATTCTGTTTCCATTATCAGGATTACGACTCTGTTTCCATTATCAGGATCGTTCGTTCCTTCCTTCCAGATTGCCCAGAGCTTGTCTCAGGGTGGCAGCTCTCAAACTACAAGTCAGCCTCCACCATTATCAGGAACACGGTTCTGTTTCCATTATCAGGAATACGATTCTGTTTCCATTATCAGGATTACGACTCTGTTTCCATTATCAGGATCGTTCGTTCCTTCCTTCCAGATTGCCCAGAGCTTGTCTCAGGGTGGCAGCTCTCAAACTACAAGTCAGCCTCCACCATTATCAGGAACACGGTTCTGTTTCCATTATCAGGAATACGATTCTGTTTCCATTATCAGGAATACGATTCTGTTTCCATTATCAGGATTGTTCGTTCCTTCCTTACAGATTGCCCAGAGCTTGTCTCAGGGCGGCGGCTCTCAAACTACAAGTCATAGCCTTCACCATTATCAGGAACACGGTTCTGTTTCCATTATCAGGAATACGATTCTGTTTCCATTATCAGGATCGTTTGTTCCTTCATTACAGATTGCCCAGAGCTTGTCTCAGGGTGGCGGCTCTCAAACTACAAGTCATAGCCTTCACCATTATCAAGTACACAATTCTGTTTCCAATATCAGGAATACGACTCTATTTCCATTATCAGGATCGTTCGTTCCTTCCTTCCAGATTGCCCAGAGCTTGTCTAAGGGCGGCTGCTCTCAAACTACAAGTCATAGCCTCCACCATTATCAGGAACATGGTTCTGTTTCCATTATCAGGATCGCTCGTTCCAGATTGCCCAGAGCTTGTCTTCGGGTGGTGGCTCTCAAACTACAAGTCATAGCCCCTACCATTATCAGGAACACAATTCTGCTTCCAATATCAAGAATACGACTGTTTCCATTATCAGGATTGTTCGTTCCTTCCTTCCAGATTGCCCAGAGCTTGTCTCAGGGCGGCAGCTCTTAAACTACCATTCATAGCCTCCACCATTATCAGGAACATGGTTCTGTTTCCATTATCAGGATCGCTCGTTCCAGATTGCCCGGAGCTTGTCTCCGGGGGGCAGCTCTCAAACTACAAGTCATAGCCCCTACCATTATCAGGAACACAATTCTGCTTCTAATATCAAGAATACGACTGTTCCTTTTTTCCAGATTGCCCAGAGCTTGTCTCCGGGCAACGGCTCTCAAACTACAAGTCATAGCCCCACCATTATCAGGAACACGATTCTGTTTCCATTATCAGGATCGCTCGTTCCAGATTGCCCGGAGCTTGTCTCTGGGCGGCAGCTCTCAAACTACAAGTCATAGCCCCTACCATTACCAGGAACACGATACTGTCTTCATTATCAGGATCATTCGTTCATCCGTTCCAGATTGCCCCGAGCTTGTCTCCGGGCGGAGGCTCTTAAACTACAAGTCACAGCCCCCACCATTATCAGGAACACGATTCTGTTTCCATTATCAGGATCGTTCGTTCGTTCGTTGCAGATTGCCCAGAGGTTGTGTCCGGGCGGCGGCTCTCAAACTACATGTCAACCCCTACCATTATCAGGAACATGATTCTGTTTCCATTATCAGGATCATTCACTCATTCGTACCAGATTGCCCGAAGCTTGTCTCCAGGCAGTGGCTCTTAAACTAAAATTCATAGCCCCCACCATTATCAAGAACAGATTCTGTTTCCATTAACAGGATCGTTCATTAGTTTGTTCCAGATTGGCCAGAACTTGTCTCCGAGCGGCGGCTCTTAAACTACAAGTCATAGCCCCCACCATTGTCATGGACACGATTCTGTTACCATTATCAGTATCGTTCGATTGTTCGTTCCAGATTGCCCGGAGCTTGCCTCCAGGTGGCGGCTCTTAAACTACAACTCATAGTCCCCACCATTATTAGGAATACGATTCTGTTTCCATTATCAGGATCGTTCGTTCCTTCCTTACAGATTGCCCACAGCTTTTCTCAGGGCGGCGGCTCTCAAACTACAAGTCATATCCTCCACCATTATCAGGAACACGGTTCTGTTTCCATTATCAGGAATACGACTCTGTTTCCAATATCAGGATTGTTCGTTCCTTCCTTACAGATTGCCCAGAGCTTGTCTCAGGGTGGCGGCTCTCAAACTACAGGTCATAGCCTTCACCATTATCAGGAACACGGTTCTGTTTCCATTATCAGGAATACGATTCTGTTTCCATTATCAGGATCGTTTGTTCCTTCATTACAGATTGCCCAGAGCTTGTCTCAGGGTGGCGGCTCTCAAACTACAAGTCATAGCCTTCACCATTATCAAGTACACAATTCTGTTTCCAATATCTGGAATACGACTCTATTTCCATTATCAGGATCGTTCGTTCCTTCCTTCCAGATTGCCCAGAGCTTGTCTAAGGGCGGCTGCTCTCAAACTACAAGTCATAGCCTCCACCATTATCAAGAACATGGTTCTGTTTCCATTATCAGGATCGCTCGTTCCAGATTGCCCGGAGCTTGTCTCCGGGTGGCAGCTCTCAAACTACAAGTCATAGCCCCTACCATTATCAGGAACACAATTCTGCTTCCAATATCAGGAATACGACTGTTCCTTCTTTCCAGATTGCCCAGAGTTTGACTCAGGGCGGCAGCTCTCAAACCACAAGTCATAGCCTTCACCATTACCAGGAACATGGTTCTGTTTCCATTATCAGGATCGCTCGTTCCAGATTGCCCGGAGCTTGCCTACGGGCGGCAGCTCTCAAATTACAAGTCATAGCCCCTACCATTATCAGGAACACAATACTGTTTCCATTATCAGGATCGTTCGTCCCTCCGTTCCAGATTGCCCGGAGCTTGTCTTCGGGCGGAGGCTCTTAAACTACAAGTCACAGCCCCCACCATTATCAAGAACAGACTCTGTTTCCATTAACAGGATCGTTCATTAGTTCGTTCCAGATTGGCCAGAACATGTCTCCGGGCGGCGGCTCTTAAACTACAAGTCATGTCCCCCAACATTATCAGGGACACGATTCTGTTTCCATTATCAGGATCGTTCGATTGTTCGTTCCAGATTGCCCGGAGCTCGGCTCCGGGTGGCAGCTCTTAAACTACAACTCATAGTCCCCACCATTATTAGGAATACGATTCTGTTTCCATTATCAGTAAAACGACTCTTAAACTAAATCTCATACCTCCCACCATTTTCAGGAACACAATTATGTTTCCATTATCAGTAACACGACTCTGTTTCCATTGTCAGTAAGCAATTTTGTTTCCATTATCAGGAGCATGATTCTGTTTCCGTAATCAGAAACAGGATTCTGTTTCCATTATCAGGAACACGATTTTGTTTCCATTATCAGGAACATGATTTTGTTTCCATCATCTAGAACACAATACTTTTTCCATCATCAGGAACACGATTTTGTTTTCATCATCAGAAACACGATTTGGTTTCCATCATCAGAAACATGATTTTGTTTCCCTTATCAAGAACACAATTCTTTTTCCATCATCAGGAACACGATTCTGTTTCCATTATCAAGAACACAATTCTTTTTCCATCATCAGGAACACGATTTTGTTTCCATTATCAAGAACACAATTCTTTTTCCATCATCAGAAACACGATTTGGTTTCCATCATCAGAAACATGATTTTGTTTCCATTATCAAGAACACAATTCTTTTTCCATCATCAGAAACACGATTTGGTTTCCATCATCAGAAACATGATTTTGTTTCCATTATCAAGAACACAATTCTTTTTCCATCATCAGGAACACGATTCTGTTTCCATTATCAAGAACACAATTCTTTTTCCATCATCAGGAACACGATTTTGTTTCCATTATCAAGAACACAATTCTTTTTCCATCATCAGAAACACGATTTGGTTTCCATCATCAGGAACACGATTCTGTTTCCATTATCAAGAACACAATTCTTTTTCCATCATCAGGAACATGATTTTGTTTCCATTATCAAGAACACGATTCTGTTTCCATTATCAAGAACACAATTCTTTTTCCATCATCATGAACAAGATTTTGTTTCCATTATCAGGAACATGATTTTGTTTTCATCATCAGGAACAAGATTTTGTTTCCATCATCATGAACAAGATTTTGTTTCCATTATCAGGAACATGATTTTGTTTCCATTATCATGAACAAGATTTTGTTTCCATTATCAGGAACATGATTTTGTTTTCATCATCAGGAACAAGATTTTGTTTCCATCATCATGAACAAGATTTTGTTTCCATTATCAGGAACATGATTTTGTTTTCATCATCAGGAACAAGATTTTGTTTCCATCATCATGAACAAGATTTTGTTTCCATTATCAGGAACATGATTTTGTTTTCATCATCAGGAACAAGATTTTGTTTCCATCATCATGAACAAGATTTTGTTTCCATTATCAGGAACATGATTTTGTTTCCATTATCATGAACAAGATTTTGTTTCCATTATCAGGAACATGATTTTGTTTTCATCATCAGGAACAAGATTTTGTTTCCATCATCATGAACAAGATTTTGTTTCCATTATCAGGAACATGATTTTGTTTCCATTATCATGAACAAGATTTTGTTTCCATTATCAGGAACATGATTTTGTTTTCATCATCAGGAACAAGATTTTGTTTTCATCATCATGAACATGATTCTGTTTCCATCATCATGAACATGATTTAGTTTCCATCATCAGGAACATGATATTGTTTCCATCATCAGGAACATGATATTGTTTCCATCATCAGGAACACGATTCTGTTTCCATCATCATGAACATGATTTAGTTTCCATCATCAGGAACATGATATTGTTTCCATCATCAGGAACACGATTTTGTTTCCATCATCAGGAACATGATATTGTTTCCATCATCAGGAACATGATATTGTTTCCATTATCAGAACATGATATTGTTTCCATCATCAGGAACATGATTATGTTTCCATTATCAGAACATGATATTGTTTCCATCATCAGGAACATGATATTGTTTCCATCATCAGGAACACGATTTTGTTTCCATCATCATGAACATGATTCTGTTTCCATCATCATGAACATGATATTGTTTCCATCATCAGGAACATGATTTTGTTTCCATCATCAGGAACATGATTATGTTTTCATCATCATGAACATGATTTTGTTTCCATCATCATGAACATGATTTTGTTTCCATCATCAGGAACATGATTTTGTTTCCATCATCAGGAACATGATTATGTTTTCATCATCATGAACATGATTTTGTTTCCATCATCATGAACATGATTTTGTTTCCATCATCAGGAACATGATTATGTTTCCATCATCAGGAACATGATTTTGTTTCCATCATCATGAACATGATTTTGTTTCCATCATCAGGAACATGATTTTGTTTCCATCATCAGGAACATGATTATGTTTTCATCATCATGAACATGATTTTGTTTCCATCATCATGAACATGATTTTGTTTCCATCATCAGGAACATGATTTTGTTTCCATCATCAGGAACATGATTATGTTTTCATCATCATGAACATGATTTTGTTTCCATCATCATGAACATGATTTTGTTTCCATCATCAGGAACATGATTATGTTTTCATCATCATGAACATGATTTTGTTTCCATCATCATGAACATGATTTTGTTTCCATCATCAGGAACATGATTTTGTTTCCATCATCAGGAACATGATTATGTTTTCATCATCATGAACATGATTTTGTTTCCATCATCATGAACATGATTTTGTTTCCATCATCAGGAACATGATTATGTTTCCATCATCAGGAACATGATTTTGTTTCCATCATCAGGAACATGATTCTGTTTCCATCATCATGAACATGATTCTGTTTCCATCATCATGAACATGATATTGTTTCCATCATCAGGAACATGATATTGTTTCCATCATCAGGAACACGATTCTGTTTCCATCATCATGAACATGATTTAGTTTCCATCATCAGGAACATGATATTGTTTCCATCATCAGGAACACGATTTTGTTTCCATCATCAGGAACATGATATTGTTTCCATCATCAGGAACACGATTTTGTTTCCATCATCATGAACATGATTTTGTTTCCATCATCAGGAACATGATTTTGTTTCCATCATCAGGAACATGATTATGTTTTCATCATCATGAACATGATTTTGTATCCATCATCATGAACATGATTTTGTTTCCATCATCAGGAACATGATTTTGTTTCCATCATCAGGAACATGATTATGTTTTCATCATCATGAACATGATTTTGTTTCCATCATCATGAACATGATTTTGTTTCCATCATCAGGAACATGATTTTGTTTCCATCATCAGGAACATGATTATGTTTTCATCATCATGAACATGATTTTGTTTCCATCATCATGAACATGATTTTGTTTCCATCATCAGGAACATGATTATGTTTTCATCATCATGAACATGATTTTGTTTCCATCATCAGGAACATGATTATGTTTTCATCATCATGAACATGATTTTGTTTCCATCATCATGAACATGATTTTGTTTCCATCATCAGGAACATGATTTTGTTTCCATCATCATGAACATGATTTTGTTTCCATCATCAGGAACATGATTTTGTTTCCATCATCAGGAACATGATTATGTTTTCATCATCATGAACATGATTTTGTTTCCATCATCATGAACATGATTTTGTTTCCATCATCAGGAACATGATTATGTTTTCATCATCATGAACATGATTTTGTTTCCATCATCAGGAACATGATTATGTTTTCATCATCATGAACATGATTTTGTTTCCATCATCATGAACATGATTTTGTTTCCATCATCAGGAACATGATTTTGTTTCCATCATCAGGAACATGATTATGTTTTCATCATCATGAACATGATTTTGTTTCCATCATCATGAACATGATTTTGTTTCCATCATCAGGAACATGATTTTGTTTCCATCATCAGGAACATGATTATGTTTTCATCATCAGGAACATGATTTTGTTTCCATCATCAGGAACATGATTATGTTTTCATCATCATGAACATGATTTTGTTTCCATCATCATGAACATGATTTTGTTTCCATCATCAGGAACATGATTTTGTTTCCATCATCAGGAACATGATTATGTTTTCATCATCATGAACATGATTTTGTTTCCATCATCATGAACATGATTTTGTTTCCATCATCAGGAACATGATTTTGTTTCCATCATCAGGAACATGATTATGTTTTCATCATCATGAACATGATTTTGTTTCCATCATCAGGAACATGATTATGTTTTCATCATCATGAACATGATTTTGTTTCCATCATCAGGAACATGATTTTGTTTCCATCATCAGGAACATGATTATGTTTTCATCATCATGAACATGATTTTGTTTCCATCATCAGGAACATGATTTTGTTTCCATCATCAGGAACATGATTATGTTTTCATCATCATGAACATGATTTTGTTTCCATCATCATGAACATGATTTTGTTTCCATCATCAGGAACATGATTTTGTTTCCATCATCAGGAACATGATTATGTTTTCATCATCATGAACATGATTTTGTTTCCATCATCAGGAACATGATTTTGTTTCCATCATCAGGAACACGATTTTGTTTCCATCATCAGGAACATGATTTTGTTTCCATCATCATGAACATGATTTTGTTTCCATCATCATGAACATGATTTTGTTTCCATCATCAGGAACACGATTTTGTTTCCATCATCAGGAACATGATTTTGTTTCCATCATCAGGAACATGATATTGTTTCCATCATCAGGAACACGATTTTGTTTCCATCATCATGAACATGATTTTGTTTCCATCATCATGAACATGATTTTGTTTCCATCATCAGGAACACGATTTTGTTTCCATCATCAGGAACATGATTATGTTTCCATCATCAGGAACATGATATTGTTTCCATCATCAGGAACACGATTTTGTTTCCATCATCATGAACATGATTTTGTTTCCATCATCATGAACATGATTTTGTTTCCATCATCAGGAACATGATTTTGTTTCCATCATCAGGAACAAGATTTTGTTTCCATCATCATGAACATGATTTTGTTTCCATCATCATGAACATGATTTTGTTTCCATCATCATGAACATGATTTTGTTTCCATCATCAGGAACACGATTTTGTTTCCATCATCATGAACATGATTTTGTTTCCATCATCATGAACATGATTTTGTTTCCATCATCAGGAACATGATTTTGTTTCCATCATCATGAACATGATTTTGTTTCCATCATCATGAACATGATTTTGTTTCCATCATCATGAACATGATTTTGTTTCCATCATCAGGAACACGATTTTGTTTCCATCATCAGGAACATGATTTTGTTTCCATCATCAGGAACACGATTTTGTTTCCATCATCATGAACATGATTTTGTTTCCATCATCATGAACATGATTTTGTTTCCATCATCATGAACATGATTTTGTTTCCATCATCAGGAACATGATTTTGTTTCCATCATCAGGAACATGATTTTGTTTCCATCATCAGGAACACGATTTTGTTTCCATCATCATGAACATGATTTTGTTTCCATCATCATGAACATGATTTTGTTTCCATCATCAGGAACACGATTTTGTTTCCATCATCATGAACATGATTTTGTTTCCATCATCATGAACATGATTTTGTTTCCATCATCAGGAACACGATTTTGTTTCCATCATCAGGAACATGATTTTGTTTCCATCATCATGAACATGATTTTGTTTCCATCATCATGAACATGATTTTGTTTCCATCATCAGGAACACGATTTTGTTTCCATCATCAGGAACATGATTTTGTTTCCATCATCAGGAACACGATTTTGTTTCCATCATCAGGAACATGATTTTGTTTCCATCATCAGGAACACGATTTTGTTTCCATCATCAGGAACATGATTTTGTTTCCATCATCAGGAACACGATTTTGTTTCCATCATCAGGAACACGATTTTGTTTCCATCATCAGGAACATAATTTTGTTTCCATCATCAGGAACATGATTTTGTTTCCATCATCAGGAACATAATTTTGTTTCCATCATCAGGAACATGATTTTGTTTCCATCATCAGGAACATGATTTTGTTTCCATCATCAGGAACATAATTTTGTTTCCATCATCAGGAACATGATTTTGTTTCCATCATCAGGAACATAATTTTGTTTCCATCATCAGGAACATGATTTTGTTTCCATCATCAGGAACACGATTCTGTTTCCATCATCATGAACATGATTTTGTTTCCATCATCAGGAACACGATTCTGTTTCCATCATCATGAACATGATTTTGTTTCCATCATCAGGAACACGATTCTGTTTCCATCATCATGAACATGATTTTGTTTCCATCATCAGGAACACGATTCTGTTTCCATCATCAGGAACAAGATTTTGTTTCCATCATCAGGAACATGATTTTGTTTCCATCATCAGGAACACGATTCTGTTTCCATCATCATGAACATGATTTTGTTTCCATCATCAGGAACACGATTCTGTTTCCATCATCATGAACATGATTTTGTTTCCATCATCAGGAACACGATTCTGTTTCCATCATCATGAACATGATTTTGTTTCCATCATCAGGAACACGATTCTGTTTCCATCATCATGAACAAGATTTTGTTTCCATCATCAGGAACACGATTCTGTTTCCATCATCATGAACATGATTTTGTTTCCATCATCAGGAACACGATTCTGTTTCCATCATCATGAACATGATTTTGTTTCCATCATCAGGAACACGATTCTGTTTCCATCATCATGAACATGATTTTGTTTCCATCATCAGGAACACGATTCTGTTTCCATCATCAGGAACAAGATTTTGTTTCCATCATCAGGGACATGATTTTGTTTCCATCATCAGGAACACGATTTTGTTTCCATCATCAGGAACAAGATTTTGTTTCCATTATCAGGAACAAGATTTTGTTTCCATCATCAGGGACATGATTTTGTTTCCATCATCAGGAACACGATTTTGTTTCCATCATCAGGAACACGATTTTGTTTCCATTATCAGGAACAAGATTTTGTTTCCATCATCAGGAACAAGATTTTGTTTCCATCATCAGGAACATGATTTTGTTTCCATTATCATGAACATGATTCTGTTTCCATTATCAAGAACAAGATTCTGTTTCCATTATCAAGAACAAGATTCTGTTTCCATTATCAAGAACAAGATTCTGTTTCCATTATCAAGAACAAGATTCTGTTTCCATTATCAAGAACAAGATTCTGTTTCCATTATCAAGAACAAGATTCTGTTTCCATTATCAAGAACAAGATTTTGTTTCCATTATCAAGAACAAGATTCTGTTTCCATTATCAAGAACACGATTCTGTTTCCATCATCAGGAACAGGATTTTGTTTCCATCATCATGAACAAGATTCTGTTTCCATCATCATGAACAAGATTTTGTTTCCATCATCATGAACAAGATTTTGTTTCCATCATCAGGAACACGATTCTGTTTCCATTATCACGCCCCTCAAAAGTTAGATTCGTTAAATTATGAAATAAAAAAAAAAAAAAAAAAAAAAAAAAAAAAAAAAACTGGGTCTGTTCAGTAATCGTAAGGGTGACCCCCATGAACAGTCGAGGAAATGGGTGCTGGGCTAACAACCTAATTTGATACTAATTACTAAGAATCGGAAGGGCGTGTTTAAAGGACATTACTACTTAAAGGTTGTTTTTACATGGACTGACACCATGTGGTAACTCTGATGTTGTTGTTGTTGTTGTTGTTGTTGTTGTTGTTGTTGTTGATGTTGTTGATGTTGTTGTTGTTGTTGTTGTTCATGAACATAAAAAGTATGCCACCTCAAAAGCGTTTGCTTGTGCAATATGTACCAAAGTACATATATGAAATACACAATACAAAAATACAGTAGACAAAATACAGT
>NC_090726.1:50248055-50273055 GCF_036898095.1 Palaemon carinicauda | reverse complement strand
TATTTTCTTAAACCTTTTCCCGAAAACACAATCATCAACAAAAGGAAAGATCAATACCAATATTTTCTTAAACCTTTATCAGAAAACACAATCATCAACAAAAGGAAAGATCAATACCAATATTTTCTTAAACCTTTTCCCGAAAACACAATCATCAACAAAAGGAAAGATCAACACCAATATTTCCTTAAACCTTTTCCAGAAAACACAATCATCGACAAAAGGAAAGATCAATACCAATATTTTCTTAAACCTTTATCAGAAAACACAATCATCAACAAAAGGAAAGATCAATACCAATATTTTCTTAAACCTTTTCCCGAAAACACAATCATCAACAAAAGGAAAGATCAACACCAATATTTCCTTAAACCTTTTCCAGAAAACACAATCATCGACAAAAGGAAAGATCAATACCAATATTTTCTTGAACCGTTACCAGAAAACACAATCATCAACAAAAGGAAAGATCAATACCAATATTTCCTTAAACCTTTATCAGAAACACAATCATCAACAAAAGGAAAGATCAATACCAATATTTTCTTAAACCTTTTCAAGAAAACACAATCATCAACAAAAGGAAAGATCAATACCAATATTTCCTTAAACCTTTTCCAGAAAACACAATCATCAACAAAAGGAAAGATCAATACCAATATTTTCTTAAACCTTTTCCAGAAAACACAATCATCAACAAAAGGAAAGATCAATACCAATATTTTCTTAAACCTTTACCAGAAAACACAATCATCAACGAAAGGAAAGATCAATACCAATATTTTCTTAAACCTTTACCAGAAAACACAATCATCAACAAAAGGAAAGATCAATACCAATATTTTCTTAAACCTTTACCAGAAAACACAATCATCAACGAAAGGAAAGATCATTACCAATATTTTCTTAAACCTTTACCAGAAAACACAATCATCAACGAAAGGAAAGATCATTACCAATATTTTCTTAAACCTTTACCAGAAAACACAATCATCAACAAAAGGAAAGATCATTACCAATATTTTCTTAAACCTTTACCAGAAAACACAATCATCAACAAAAGGAAAGATCAATACCAATGTTTTCTTAAACCTTTACCAGAAAACACAATCATCAACGAAAGGAAAGATCAATACCAATGTTTTCTTAAACCTTTACCAGAAAACACAATCATCAACGAAAGGAAAGATCATTACCAATATTTTCTTAAACCTTTACCAGAAAACACAATCATCAACGAAAGGAAAGATCATTACCAATATTTTCTTAAACCTTTACCAGAAAACACAATCATCAACGAAAGGAAAGATCATTACCAATATTTTCTTAAACCTTTACCAGAAAACACAATCATCAACGAAAGGAAAGATCAATACCAATATTTTCTTAAACCTTTTCCAGAAAACACAATCATCAACGAAAGGAAAGATCGATACCAATATTTTCTTAAACCTTTTCCAGAAAACACAATCATCAACGAAAGGAAAGATCGATACCAATATTTTCTTAAACCTTTTCCAGAAAACACAATCATCAACGAAAGGAAAGATCAATACCAATATTTTCTTAAACCTTTTCCAGAAAACACAATCATCAACAAAAGGAAAGATCAATACCAATATTTTCTTAAACCTTTTCCAGAAAACACAATTAACATTTAAAAAAATATTACCTTACCTTTTACAGAGGAAAATAACAAACAGAATAAACATAACTAACCTTATTTCCTCTTGCCTTATCTTCCCCCCAGACCGAAGGACTCGCTGCAGGATGGCAGAGGACAGCGGAAAGGCCAAAATTCCCTACCCGAAGTCGTCGTTCTTCATTTTGGCCGGGTACCTTCTGGAGCGCTTCGTCTACTATGGGCTCTTCGGCGGCGCCGTCTTCTACATGCAGAGGATGCTGGGCTTCACCTCGTCCTCAGCATCCACTGTTAAAGCCGTGATGGAGGGCCTTATCTACCTGGCCCCCATCCCTGGTGCGGTTCTGGCTGATACCTACCTGGGGAAGGTAAGGGTACCCTGACACTTGCACGACTTTTTGCCACGAATTTGTCGTGGCAAGTCGTGACATTTTGTGGCACGAACTGGAAGATAGAATAAAAAAAAATTACCTCAGAATCACAGCTGACCTGTCCACATTGACACGAACTGGCATGACGAGTTCACGACGAGTTCACGACGAGTTCACGCATAGTTTGCGCACTTCCCGCATCGTCCCGAAAATTTTGAACATTTCAAAATTCTCGTCACGACATGCCACGATGTCACGACGGTTGTTCGAACACTTCACGCCAGTTCATGACGAGTTCACGCCAGTTCACGACCCGAGTCGTGACAATGCGTGCCACAAATTCGTGCAAGTGTCAGCCTGGCTTAAGTGTCGTGAGATTCTCCTGTCTGTGAATACTTTTGTCGTTTAGTGACTGTATTTTCCATTTTATGATATCATGTCCTCGACAATGTGTGTGTGTGTGTGTGTGTGTGTGTGTGTGTGTGTGTGTGTGTGTGTGTCAGATTGCCTTATCATTGTGTAAGACAAAGGCTCTTAGACAGCCCATAAGAGAATATTGTTTGAAGTGTTTTTGTTATCTTTATATAGTAATATTAATATGAATTTGGTGTCTGTGAGTAAACTTAATATGAAAGGGATCCTCGACAAGGTGGTACTGTATATAGGGTCAAAGAGTATATATCGATTGATACTTCTGTATAAGAATATAGTCAAATTTTTGCTGGTGGTAGATGGAATCTAAGTTTTGCTGGTATTATTATTATTATTATTATTATTATTATTATTATTATTATTATTATTATCATTATTATTATTATTATTATTATTAGCCAAGCTACAACCCTAGTTGGAAAAGCAAGATGCTATACGCCCAAAAGCTCCAACGGGGAAAAATAGCCCAGTGAAGAAAGGAAACAAGGAAATAAATAAATGATGAGATCAAATTAACAATAAATCATTCTACAAACAGTAACAACGTCAAAACAGATATGTCATATATAAACTATAAAAAGACTTATGTCAGTCTGTTCAACATAAAAGCATTTGATGCAATTTTGAACTTTTGAAGTTCTACTGATTCAACTACCCGATTAGGAAGACCATTCCACAGCCTGGTCAGAGCTGGAATCAAAGGTTTTCTGGTAGCAGATGGAACATAAAGTAAACATCAATTGTTACCTCTGCATGTTATTTCTGTAATACATTAATATGCCACTTTCAGAAAAGGGATTTAATATCCTGAAGTCCTAAAGTCTCCCACCATCACCAATATTTGCTAAACTGGTTATATTACAACAGATGTGATTCTTTACAATCTTCAGAAAGAATAAAAAAGTTCAGTCAGCAATTTACAAATGGAAATATAAAATAATACTATTTTCTTGCAATCTAGCAACATTATTATCATTATTATTATTAATTGCTAAGCTACAACCCTAGTTGGAAAAGCAAAACGCTACAAGCCCAGGGGCCCCAACAGGGAAAATAGCCCAGTGAGGAAAGGAAACAAGGAAAACTAAAATATTTCAAGGACAGTAACAACATTGAAATAAATAATTCCTATATAAACTATAAAAACTTTAACAAAACAAGAGGAAAAGAAATTCGATAGAATAGTGTGCCTGAGTGTACCCTCAAGCAATAGAACTCTAACCCATGACAGTGGAAGACCATAATACAGAGGCTATGGCACTACCCAAGACTAGAGAACAATGGTTTGATTTTGGAGTGTCCTTCTCCTAGAAGAGCTGCTTACCATAGCTAAAGAGTCTCTTCCACCCTTACCAAGAGGAAAGTAGCCACTGAACAATTACAGTGCAGTAGTGAACCCCTTGGGTGAAGAAGATGGAATATAAAGTATATATCAATTGTTACTTCTGCATGTTATTTCTGTAATGCATTAATATGCCGCTTTCAGAAATAGGATTTAAGATCCTGAAGTCCTAAAGTCTCCCACCATCACCAATATTTGCTACACTGGTTATATTACTAAATTAAAAAAAAAATTTAACAGATGTGATTTTTTACGATCATCAAAAAGAATAAAAAAAGTTCAGTCAGCAATTTATAAATGGAAAAGTAAAATAATACTATTTTCTTGCAATCTAGCAACATTGCAAGCATTTAAAAAATGCCAGCAAACTTCAACCAATTAACCAATCAAAAATTGACAAATGCTGCATTTGATTAAACTTATTTAGTAACATTTCTGTACAATAGTGAATCGAAAATAGTCAATCCCTTATAGCAACCTCTGAAGATAGGGAAAATCATCAAAATAAATAGTCAGTATTTATGAAATTAGCTAAACAGCTAAATGGATACGTCAAAAAACTAAAGTAATGGATATCCTTGAAACCATTAGCAAGCTCAAATGGAACTGGGCGGGGCACATTGCCAGGATGACAGACAACCGATGGACATCACGAACAACCTTCTGGACACCCCGAGGATACACAAGAAACCGAGGAAGACAAAAAACCCGCTGGCGAGATGACTTAGACCAACATAAGCAACAGTGGCACAGAATAGCTTGCGATAGAAATCTGTGGAGGAACCTGGGGAAGGCCTACATCCAACAAAGGACTTTTGAAGGCTGAAATGATGATGATGATGATGATTTATGAAATTGATGTAATATTGCTGTAAAATAGTTAACGGATTTTGACGTGGGAAAAATCTATTATTGGGTGAGATAGCCATGTCGTCCTGATGGAAGTTCCTTCGGGCAGCTTCCTACTGTATAAGGCCCGGAGCTCACTAGCGACTCTGTGGCGCCACAAAGCCACGGCATCGTGTGGCGGGGATGTGGTCTCCCATAGGTTTCCATTGTTTTCAAGTTTTGCCGCGCAAACTAGCGACTGTGGCGAGCGACTGTGGCTCTCTGTCGCTCATCCCCGCCACAGGCGTAGCGTGGCTTTGTGGCGCCACAGAGTCGCTAGTGCGCTCCCGGCCTAATATTTCTGTGAGTGATATTACAAGGGAATTCCCGTCAGGTATCAGAGGGTTCTAACCCCCGGAACGACTATCCGTAGATATCGTGTATAATCAGGGATGTATACGTAGATAACCATAGATATCTGCACTCCAAACAGGCAGTTAATAAATTTAGAATCAGATACAGTAAATATATCATATCCTTGTAAATAATTAGGCAGATTCAAATGATTAATACAATTTCATGAAGCCTCAAAAAATGATTATATCTTATCACAAGAATTATTATCATTATTATTTCTGATAATAGCCAAGCTACAACCCTACAGTCAATTCCTTTTACTGGGGCAGGTTTACACCGACTCAAGGGGGTGTCCTTTTAGCACGGAAAAGTTTCCTGATCGCTGATTGGTTGGACAAGATAATTCTAACCAATCAGATAGCAGGAAACTTTTCCGAGCTAATAGGGCACCACTGTGAGTCGGTGCAAATCTGCCTCACTAAAAAGAATTAACTATAGGTGGATATATAAAAGGCTACAAGCCCAGGGGCTCCAACAAGGCAAGCAGTTCATTGAGGAAAGGAAATAAGAGAATAACGCTTTAAAGAAAACGGAAATAATTTCATGGTATACTCTTACAAATTCACATTAGACTTTGATTACTTAACCAAATCTTATACAGTTTTCCCAATTTTGTCTTTAGTACCAGACTCTTTTTTTAAATATTAGACAAAAAATTGAGTGCTATCAATTTCCATACCGTAGATTATAAAATTAATCTCGGGACATTTTATTCAAACATGTATAGGTTAGGAACAAGATAATTAGTATTGAAAATATCATTTCGTGTAATTTACACGGGTCCACTAGTCATTATTATTTCTAATAATAGCCAAGCTACAACCCTATGTGGAAATATAAAATTCTACAAGCACAGGGGCTCCAACAAGGAAAGCAGTTCAGTGAGGAAAGGAAATAAGAGAATAACAAATAAACTACTGTATAAGTTATGAATGAATAACATAGAACATTAAAATCAGTCATAACTTTAAAATAGATATGTCATATATATAAACTATGAAGGGAAAATCATATCAACCTGTTCATGAAAATATTTGTTGCAAGTTAGAACTCCTGAAGTTCAACCGATTCATCTAAAGCAACGATTCAAACACTTAATAGAAAATTGAACGATTATCAAAATCTGGGATTTTTATAATCAGATTGTTTGGACAATTTATAAGAAGAGGAAGCGATTGAACGCGATAATTCTTCAAAAACTGTGAAAAAGGCGCCAACAAAAACCAACCGCGCTGTAGCCACCAGCTGCGATCGAAGGAATGAGAAGCACGAACGTATAGGGGCACTCGAAGGTGATAGGATGTGTAACGGCTCCTTATTCATCCTTCCCCTTAGAGGATTAGACTGGGTAAAGTCTATTGGGGGTGCAGATATCTATGGTCATCTTAGGATACGTCCCTGATTATACACGATATCTACGGATTGTCGTTTCCGGGGGTTGGAACCCCGTGTTACCCTGACGGTAATTCTCTTGTAATATCACTCGCAGAAATATTATACAGTAGGAAGCAGCCGAAGGGAACTTCCATCAGGACGACATGGGTCTCTCACACAAAAATATTTTTCCTACATCAAAATCCCTTGTTTAGACAATTTATGTGATTTTTATTTTGCTTTGATAATTAATTAATTATTATATTCTACTAGCTAATTATCAACTTTTACTGAGACAATAAGAGTTCAATATTCAATCTTCCTTTTTAATAATTTTTACCTTTCCTAAATAAAGCAATTATACTAATCTATGATATATGAAACAACTATTAAATTTACAATAAACTAATATAGACCTCAGAATGTGGCAAGTTTCTTTCTAACTGCTAGGGTCAACAGAATATAGAATTGTTTTCAATTAAAAATTGATTAGATTGATCAGTGTTACTGTATGGACATGAGTCCTGGTATGACAATGAAACAATATCCATCAGATTCTAGAAATTTGAGAACAAAGCCCTCTGAAGAATATTGAGAGTTAAATGGCGGGACTAGAAATGAAACTATAAGAGATTACTTGAGTGCCATATGTGGATGAGATCATAGTGAGGGGTATGGGGAGATAGTTTGGGCATGCTCTTCGCTCTCCCCAAGAGAGATTAGTGCACAAAACTTTTAACTGGGCTCCACAAGACACTAGAAGAGTGGGAAGACCCAGGCCTACATGGCTGAGGGTTATGAAGCGTGACGTAGATGATGATGATTGGAGAAATATAGATTTAAAAGCTCAAGATAGAGACGACTGGCGAAATCTAACTGAGACTTTTTGCGTCAATAGGTGTGGGAGGAGATGATGATGATGATGATGATGATGAAAAAAATTATAATTTTCCCAATATTCCCTTTAAAAATGCCTAAAAGAAGGAGATTATGATGATGATGAAAAAATTGATAATTTTCCCAATATTCCCTTTAAAAATGCATAAAATGAAAAGTGTCCATAGTCAATTCTTTTTAGAGAGGCAGATTTGTGCCAACTCGCAGTGGTGCCCTTTTAGCTCGGAAAAGTTTCCTGCTTGCTGATTGGTTAGAATTATCTTGTCCACCCCATCAGCGATCAGGAAACTTTTCCGAGCTAAAAGGGCACCACTGCGAGTCGATGCAAATGCGCCTCATTAAAAACAAAATTGAATGTAGTTTTCCTTCTCAGGTAAGAACGGTGTTCCTAATGTGCTGCGGTTACACCGTGGGTGCCGCCATCTTCATACTCTCCTCCGTTACTCCGATAATGACCACCGTCACGGCTGCCAAGTTCACAGGTATCAGCGGCCTCCTGGTACTTGGTATCTGCGCGGGGCTGATGAAGGCAGTCTATTCCTCCCTGGGTGCTGACCAGTTCAAAGTACCAGAGCAGAGAGAAGAGCAGAAGAGGTGAGACAATTGATAAACTATAGTTAATTTTTAGCGTGGCAGATTTGCACCGACTCGCAGGGGTGCCCTTTTAGCTCGGAAACGTTTCCTGCTCCCTGATTGATTGGAAAGGATAATTCTAACCAATCAGGTAGCAGGAAACTTTTTCCGAGCTAAAAGGGCACCGCTGCGAGAGTGCAAATACGCCTCATTAAAAAAAAAAAATATAGAGGGTCACTTAGTAGAGCGCAGACCTCTGTCGCGGCAGCTTATTTCTCTAACTTTTGCTCAACCTTGACCTTGACCTTAACGTGCATTAATTGGCGTGGATTGTCATACACTCAAATATGAACCACATTTGAAGTCTCTGTGACAACGATGTCCAAACTTATGGCTGATTGTGTGAATTGGACATTTTGCTTGACATGACCTTGCCTTTGACCTTCCAAAATTTAATCATTTCCAGCTTTTTACATAACAGTTAATCCTTGCATGTTTCATTACGCTACCATTAAAATTGTGGCCAGGAAGCTGTTCACAAACTCACACAAACAGGGATTAAAACATATCCTCCTTCCAACTTTGTTGGTGGAGGTAATTAAAATAAATTGTTCAGTTTTCACTGTTAATGTACTCTAGTTATGGGAATAGCAGATTCCAGATAAAATGCATCCATTGGAGCTTGCAATAAACATTTGGTGTCTGATGTAAGTGGCAGAGGCTCACTAACAATTTGGTGTCTGATGTAAGTGGCAGAGGGTCACTAACAATTTGGTGTCTGATGTAAGTGGCAGAGGCTCACTAACAATTTGGTGTCTGATGTAAGTGGCAGAGGCTCACTAACAATTTGGTGTCTGATGTAAGGGGCAGAGGGTCACTAACAATTTGGTGTCTGATGTAATTGGCATAGGCTCACTAACAATTTAGTGGCAGAGGGTCACTAACAATTTGGTGTCTGATGTAAGTGGCAGAGGGTCACTAACAATTTGGTGTCTGATGTAAGTGGCAGAGAGTCACTAACAATTTGGTGTCTGATGTAAGTGGCAGAGGGTCACTAACAATTTGGTGTCTGATGTAAGTGGCAGAGGTTCACTAACAATTTGGTGTCTGATGTAAGGAGCAGAGGGTCACTAACCTTGTTGATAAAGTTATCTTATTGTCACTTAATTTCTATTTAAGTAAACTTGCCCCATTCCCGTTACTTGAGACACGCAGTATGAAATTTATCCTTTTTGCGTTTTGTTTTATAGTGTAAACCCCATATATTATTTCTTATCTAATTTCAATTCCCTTTAGATCAATACCATCTGATGCATCTTCTTCTTTGTCTGCATCTTTTCCTCCTTCTATGTGGGGTTGATGTTTCTGACCAGCTTTCTCCATCTAACATTAATTCTATTCTGATAATATTCACTGTCCATATTCGTTTTGGCAAATTTTTCATGGCCGGATGCCTTTCCTGCCGCCAACCCTCCCCATTTACCCGGGCTTGGGACCGGCACCAAGTTGAGGCTGGCTTGCCCCCCCCCCCCCTCCCCCACTGTATGAATCTAATTTCCCAATCATAACATCACATCTACTGATGATTACTATAATTATCATCTTTAATATTGCAGATATTTCTACGCCTTCTACTGGATGATCAATGCGGGTGCTTTCCTCGGTCAATTCATGACTGCAAAGATCAGAGATTCGGTGCAGTGTTTCGGAGATGACTGCTATTTTCTGCCGTTCATCATCCTTGTCTGCTTAATGGTTTGCTCTACGGCAATATTTGCAGCTGGTGAGTATTTTTCTTTGATTCATTCCATGTTAAGTATACAGTACTCTGCTTAATAATAACAAAAATAAGATATAGTTTATAAATTCTAATTTTTCTATCCTCTAAACTTAATATATCATCAATTCTATCATGACTAGAGTATAGGATATTCAAAGGCCCACTGGGATGATCAGCATCTTAACTCTGACTAGAAGTTTTAACAAAGTTCACTGATTTGCAGGTCGATCTAGATATACCGAGGCTCCTCCAGACACAATGTTGATCGACGCCATCAAATGCGTGTGCCACGCCATCCGTAAATCCTGGGACAAAGAGGACCGCAAGCCAGTAGAACACTGGCTTGATCGCTCCCAGGAGAAGTTTGATAGCAAATTAATCAAGGATGTGAAAATCACTTCCCGTGTCCTCCTCCTGTTTTGCACTTATCCACTCTTCTGGGCCTTGTTTTACCAAACTTCAACCGGCATGATCTTCCAGGCAAAGCGGCTTGACAGCCGTGTTGGTAATGACCGCATCCCGCCCGAAATGTCATCCTCAATCAATCCTTTACTTATTCTGATACTAATTCCTCTGTTTAATCTACTCATTTACCCTTTCTTTGACCGCGTCGGATTCATGACAACCGTAACGTCTAGGATGATCGTGGGCATGTGTTTCTCCGTCGCCTCCTTCGTTGCTTATGCAATCCTCAATATACAGGTCGAGCAGACTCTCATCCTACCAGACCATGCTCGCGTCCACATCTACAATGCCCTTCCGTGTGAAGCCCATATCAAACTGCTTGACTTCGATGGTATCTTGGAAACAGGAGGACAGGTGGCTGTTCCTGATTTCTTAATCACCCACGCTCAGGAAGTCAAAGCCAACGTTCCAACAGCGTGCAACACTCCAGATATGACTTCTGTAACGGTGGTGATCTTAGGGGGACACGAAACAACGCTGCTGTTGACACCGATTGGAGCCAAGTCATTGCCACCAACCCTAGAATACATCAAGAGTGAAGACGCTGAAGCGAAGGTCAGTAAAGTGTGAGAAAAAGTGGAATTTCTTGCTATACAGGTAATTTTTGGGCTCGAGCCATGTCGTCCTGATGGAAGGTTCCTTCAGTAGCTTCCTTTGGATATATATGACTACCATGGTAGTCATATATATCCAAAGGAAGCTACTGAAGGAACCTTCCATCAGGAGGACATGGCCATCTCACCCAAAAATAGATTTTTGAACTAAATATATTCTGGGCTGGATAAACTAAAAACCGACAAGATAAATTTCCTATTGGAATTGTCCCTACTTGGCAATCTGCCTGACTGGGGTTTGAGTCCTCCTTAAACTTGTTAGTTTTTTTGTAGTGTCTGCAACCTCACCATCCTTGTGAGCTAAGGATGGGGGGTTTGGGAGAGCCTATAGGTGTACCAGCGAGTCATCAGCAGCCATTGCCTGGCCCTTCCTAGTTCTAGCTTGGGTAGAGAGGGGGCTTGGTCCCTTATCATATGTATATATGGTCAGTCTCTAGGCAGTGTCACTGCCCCTTGCCTCTGCCATTCCTGGGCAGCGTTTAAACCTATAGGGAAATCTTTGTAGCACAGAAAAAAACTAGGAGAGTTTTGTTTCTTAAAGTAAATTACCCATTTGTCAGATTGGCTTTACATTATTCAAGATAGAGCATTGAGTACTTAAACTAGCCCTCATATATAATCAATTAACTGAAAAAATTTTCGAATTAATAATGAAATTAGTTTTCCTTGATACTGTGACCTGCTATTTCTCATTAGCTAACACCATGAGATTGGTATAAATACAATTTTCAAGAATTCAGAAACTTCAGCCATGATACCAATGAAGGTATAGAATACAGTCGGTATAGAATACAGGTGTAAAATATAGAAGGTATAGAATAAAGAAGTTATAGAATACAGAAGGTATAGAATGCAGAAGGTATAGAATCCAGAAAGTATAAAATACAAAAGATATAGAATACAGAAGGTATAAAATACAGAAGGAATAGAATACAGAAGATATAAAATACAGAAGGTATAGAATACAAAGGTATAAAATACAGAAGGTATAGAATACAGAAGGTATAGAATCCAGAAAGTATAAAATACAAAAGATATAGAATACAGAAGGTATAAAATACAGAAGGAATAGAATACAGAAGGTATAAAATACAGAAGGTATAGAATACAGAAGGTATAGAATATAGAAGGTATAGAATACAGAAGGTATAGAATACAGAAGATATAAAATACAGAAGGTATAGAATACAGAAGGTATAAAATACAGAAGATATAGAATACAGAAGGTATAGAATACAGTAGGTACAAAATACAGAAGGTGTAGAATACAGAAGGTATAGAATACAGAAGGTGTAAAATACAGAAGGTATAGAATACAGAAGGTATACAATACAGAAGGAATAGAATACAGAAGATATAGAATACAGAAGGTATAAAATACAGAAGGTATAGAATACAGAAGGTACAAAATACAGAAGATATAGAATACAGAAGGTGTAAAATACAGAAGTTATAGAATACAGAAGGTATAGAATACAGAAGGTATAGAATACAGAAGGTACAAAATACAGAAGGTATAGAATACAGAAGGTATAAATTACAGAGGGTATAAAATACAGAAGGTATAGAATACAGAAGGTATAGAGTACAGAAGGTATAGAATACAGAAGATATAAAATACAGAAGGTATAGAATACAGAAGGTATAAAATACAGAAAGTATAGAATACAGAAGGTATAGAATACAGAAGGTATAGAGTACAGAAGGTATAGAGTACAGAAGGTATATAATACAGAAGGTATAGAATACAGAAGATATAAAATACAAAAGGTATAGAATACAGAAGGTTTAAAATACAGAAGGTGTAAAATACAGAAGTTATAGAATACAGAAGGTATAGAATACACAAGATATAAAATACAGAAGATATAGAATACACAAGATATACAATACAGAAGGTGTAGAATACAGAAGGTATAGAATACAGAAGGTATAAAATACAGAAGATATAAAATACAGAAGGTATAGAATACAGAGGGTATAAAATACAGATGGTATAGAATACAGAGGGTATAAAATACAGAAGGTATAGAGATACAAACCATTGTTCTCTAGTCTTGGGTAGTGCCATAGCCTCTGTACCATGGTCTTCCACTGTCTTGGGTTAGAGTTCTCTTGCTTGAGGGTACACTCGGGCACACTGTGCTATCTAGTTTCTCTTCCTCTTGTTTCGTTAAAGTTTTTATAGTTTATATAGGAAATATTTATTTTAATGTTCTTACTATTCTTAAAATATTCTATTTTTCCTTGTTTCCTTTCCTCGCTAGGCTATTTTCCGTTAGGGCCCCTGGGCTTAGAGCATCCTGCTTTTCCAACTAGGGTTGTAGCTAAGCATTTAATAATAATAATGATAGTAATAATAATAATAATAGTAATAATAATAATAATAAAAATAATAATAATAATAATAATATAGCATCCTGCTTTTCCAACTAGGGTTGTAGCTTAGCATTTAATAATACTGTAATAATAATAATAATAATAATAATAATAATAATAATCTCAGATAACGAAATACTATAATTAATCAGTACAGTATTAAATAATTTAATGCACTATGCAAGACAACAATTGTAATATGAAATAGGAATACTTGTTGACTTTTGCAGCCGAGAATCGTAGGCATGGGAGTCAGGTAAGGCCTACATAAGGCTCAAATTTAACAAAATTTAACTTAGAAACAGCTTCTTGAAACCTAAGTTTGCAAGTTGAACACTTTCTGTAGAGATCGTGCGCTTACAGCGACCAGCGCTATTGCAACTCGCACTGCAGAAAGGAGTTATAGTCCATTTCTTTTAGCGAGTCATACTTGCACCGACTCGCAGCGGTGCCCTTTTAGCTCGGAAAAGTTTCCTGGTCGCTGATTGGTTGGACAAGATAATTCTAACCAATCAGCGACCAGGAAACTTTTCCGAGCTAAAAGGGCACCGTTGCGAGTCGGTGCATATATGACTCGCTAAAAGAAATGGACTATAGGTTCCTCAGAATCATAGCAAGGGATGATGTTGAACAGTAAATGAACAAATAATCTTACATTGATGACATGTTATACTCCAACTAGCTCTATAGAACTTATTTGCAATAAATTACATAATAAATCATTCAAAATTAAACTACAAAGTAGATGAAAAAATTACATCAAAAGAATCAAAACAAGATATTATACTAAAATATTGCACCAAAACCTTACCAACACTGGTTTAAAGATTGCTCATGAATGGCAGAGGCAAGGGACAGTGACATTGCCATAACAAGCAGGACAATGCCCTAGAGACTGACCATATATTATATGATCAGCGCTCAAACCTCCTCTCCACCCAAGCTAGGACCAGGGAGGGCCAGGCAGTGGCTGCTGATGACTCAGCAGATAGACCTATATGCTCCCCCAAACTCCCCAACCTTAGCTCACAAGGATGGTAAGGTTGCAGACACTAATGGCACTAACGAGTCTGAGCGGGACTCGAACCCCCATCTGGTAAACACCAGGTAGAAACGTTACCTATCAGGCCACATGTATGTACTATTTTCTAGATAAATACCTTATGTATCCATACGGTACTGTATCAATATCTATATTTTAACTGTGAGTCTTTTGATAAATTTATCTTGCAATTTATATCCTATAAACTATATTTTCCCCCCAAAAAAATGACTATAATTTCTGTTTTTTCTTCAGGTGCGCGTATTGGCAACAAATCCAGACGTTGAAAACATTACATTAAAGTATGAAACCCTAAGCCAAGAGTTCCATGTGAAAGATGGCATGACTCAATTTCAGCCCGTCAGTCCTCAGGACTACAAGGTCTTCATGGGAGAAGTCGAGGTAGGGGATTCTCCGATATACCAGGATGGCGTCTACGACGTCGTTTTGACTGATGCAACCCTGTTTGTGTTTGCCGTTACGAAACCCGCTTCCGTTCACATGTTGTGGCTCCTCCCTCAGTATTTGCTGCTGACCATCGGTGAAATTCTCTTCTCGGTATCAGGAATGGACTTTGCTTACTCAGAAGCTCCAACGGCTATGAAGTCCGTCCTTCAGGCTGCCAACCTCTTCACAATCACCGTTGGCCTGTGGTTATTCGCCGGCCTGACGAGCCTGAGTTCGGCCACGGGTGCATTCCAGCACCGAGCATCTCAGGAAGCCTTTCTTTATGCAGGTCTCATGGCAGCCAACACAGTTATATTTGTTATTCTCATAAGATGGTACAACAAAATACCAAAGGACAATGAAGAAGATGAGAACATAGTGGAAGAAATTGAGGACAAACCACCACGAGCAATGGCTGCGGATAACAAAGCATTTGTTGAGGACGATGCTGTGTAGATCAAAGAGATATACGTTGTTTGAATATTTTTTTACGGTTTTACGGCTGTATGATAGCTTGTTCACATACAGCATATTGAAGGAAAGACATTATGTATTTAAGATATGTATATACAGTAAAAGTATACGCGAAACTTTTCCATTTAAGATTACAGTACATGCTATATGTATGCTGAAGTAAAACACTTCTACTGTATTCTGTGATAAGAGAAAAGGGTTTCATGATAAGTGATGGTAATACCAGGCCAATTACCTTTCGTATCCACACTTCACCAGTCACCCTACATCTAACCCTCCTTACGTTTTAAAGACGAATATAAATTGTACTATTCTTCTTTTGAATTAACTTCGAAATAATCGCTGAAAATACATGACACTCAAAATATCGATGACATTTCACGTCGCGCTTTAAATCTTCGCCATATTCAAGTAACTAATACCTAAACTATTTTTTAATTTTTTAAATCTTGTGTAAATATTGAGGTGAAGCGTTGATCAACAAAAGCTCTTGGCAAGTGTTTCCATGTTATACCGGAAAATGCATTGACCACACTAGAAACACCTTAACAGTTTGTCACAATAAAGATGCCGTCCAACTTATGAAACTTTGTAGGATTTCAGGCTTTCATTAGAACTACTTGAAAGATGTGATACTTTAAATATTTTGAAAATGGATGTTGAGTGTTTAATAAAATCATCACCGTTGAAAAGAAAACACACTAGAGTTCTTCCAATATGGCCCCTTCCTCAGAGAGGAAGAGGAACAGGAAAATGTTGACTACTGTATATTCCCGAAGTGAATGATTATTATAACGAGGATATTCTTCAAAATGGAGATGCCTCAATCCATAAAATATCCGAGAATGATCCTTTGTAACCTATTTGTTATATAAAGATATGTAAAAAGTACATTTAAGCTGTTAAAGAAGAACATTTTTAATACTATTGTTATTTTAAATTGTTTATTTTTGGCCATTAAATTAAGGTCTACACAAATTCTGCATTTTATTATTACCGCTAGTGTATGCTTTTTAAATCAGTGGTTCCCAACCTTTTTTCTGTCATTTCCCCCCTGCACCCAGTTCAACCATCCATATTTCCCCCTTGATGCCCCGCCCAGCCCTCAAGCCCACTCGCCTGCCTCAGAAATGGGCATGACACTCCAATTCTCCCCTTGAATATCATGTCTGTGAGAACTGATATGATCATATCACAATTGAATGGCTAACAACAAATTGCCGCACGTACTATGGACATTTTTCGCTTGTTTTAGTTAGTAGGTAGTGTAATTATTTCTCCCCTGGAAGCTTCAAATTTCCCCTAAGGGGGAAATTTCCCCCAGGTTGGGAACCACTGTTTTAAATAGATGGTCGACGAAATATAAAAGGGATTTTGACGGAGGAAAAATCTATTTTTGGGTGAGATAGCCATGTCGTCCTGATGGAAGTTCCCTCCAGCAACTTCTACAGTATAATATTTCAGCGCCTGATATTACAAGAGAATTACCGTCTGGTATCACGGGGTTCCAACCCCCGGAAACAACTATCCGGAGATATCGTGTATAATCAGGGACGTATCCTAAGATAACCATAGATACTGTATCTGCACCCCAAACAGACCTTACCCAGTCTAATCCACTAAGGGGAAGGATAAATAAGGGGCCGTTACACATCCTAACACCTTCGAGTGCCCCTATACGTTCCTGCCTCGCATTCTTTCAAACGCAGCTGTTTGCTACAGTTCGGTTAATTTTTTGTGGGTGCTTTTTTCGCAGTTTTTGAAGAATCTTCGTGTGAATGGCTTCACTGTTTTGCACGAAAGCCAAATGGAAAATGGAAATGTTCCTCGCTGGCATTCTGTTGGAAGGGAATTCGAGACCCGTTTAAGCTCAAAAGTTTCTAGTAGCGTCTGGGACCTCATCATCCTTATTAGCTAGCAACTGGGGGTTTGGGGGAGCCTTAGATCTACCTACGAGTCATCAACAGCCATTGCTTGGCATTTCCTGGCCCTAGCCTGATGGAGAGGGGGCTTGGGAGCTGATCAGATCTATACAGTACTGTACATGGTTAATCTCTAGGGCATTGGCCTGTTCCTTACCTCTGTCAATCATGAGTAACCTTTAACCCTTTAAGTATAAGAAGCACATTCCATTGAAATATGTTATTTTCATTAGTAAAATAAATTTTTGAATATACTTACCCGATAATCATGTAGCTGTCAACTCTGTTGCCGACAGAAATCTACGGTCGGGATACGCCAGCGATCGCAATACAGGTGGGGGTGAACACCACAGCGCCATCTGTGGTCAGGTACTCTAGTACTTCTTGTCAACACCACCTCAATTTTTTCCTCGGTCCACTGGTTCTCTATGGGGAGGAAGGGTGGGTCAATTAAATCATGATTATCGGGTAAGTATATTCAAAAATTTATTTTACTAATGAAAATAACATTTTTCAATATTAATCTTACCCGATAATCATGTAGCTGATTCACACCCAGGGTGGTGGGTGGAGACCAGCATACATGTTAACACAGAAGCTAAGTATCCCGTATTTTATTTTATTAGTTATTCAAATATAACATAAAATAAATAAGTACCTGGTAAGGAAGACGACTTGAACCATTACTCTGCCTTTATTAAGTACGTCTTTCTTACTGAGCGTAGCGGTCCTCCTAGGATGCTGAACGACTCTTAGGTGCTGAAGTATAAAGGGCTGCAACCCATACTAAAGGACCTCATCACAACCTTTAACCTCGGCGCTTCTCAAGAAAGAATTGACCACCCGCCAAATCAACAAGGATGTGGAAGGCTTCTTAGCCGACCGTACAATCCATAAAAAGTATTCAAGAGAAAGGTTAAAAAGGTTATGGGATTATGGGAATGTAGTGGCTGAGCCCCCGCCTACTACTGCATTCGTTGCTACGAATGGTCCCAGGGTGTAGCAGTTCTCGTAAAGAGACTGGACATCTTTGAGATAGAATGATGCGAACACTGACTTGCTTCTCCAATAGGTTGCATCCATAACACTCTGCAGAGAACGGTTCTGTTTGAGGGCCACTGAAGTAGCCACAGCTCTCACTTCATGTGTCCTTACCTTCAGCAAAGCAAGGTCTTCTTCCTTCAGATGAGAATGTGCTTCCCTAATCAGGAGCCTGAATAGGTAAGAAACTGAGTTCTTAGACCTTGGAAGAGAAGGCTTCTTGATAGCCCACCATAAGGCTTCTGATTGTCCTCGTAAAGGTTATGACCTTTTTAGATAGTACCTAAGAGCTCTAACTGGGCAAAGTACTCTCTCCAGTTCGTCCCCCACCAAGTTGGACAGGCTTGGGATCTCGAACGACTTAGGCCAAGGACGTGAAGGAAGCTCGTTTTAGCAAAAAACCGAGCTGCAAGGAACATGTAGCCGTTTCAGATGTGAAAACTATGTTCCTGCTGAAGGCGTGGATCTCACTTACTCTTTTAGCTGTTGTCAAGCACACGAGGAAAAGAGTTTTTAATGTGAGGTCCTTAAAAGAGGCTGATTGGAGAGGTTCAAATCTTGATGACATAAAGAACCTTAGGACCACGTCTAGATTCCAGCCTGGAGTGGACGACCGACGTTCCTTTGAGGTCTTAAAAGACCTAAGGAGGTCCTGTAGATCTTTGTTGGTGGAAAGATCCAAGCCTCTGTGGCGGAAAACCGCTGCCAACATACTTCTGTAACCCTTAATCGTAGGAGCTGAAAGGGATCTTACGTTCCTTAGATGTAACAGGAAGTCAGCAATCTGGGTTACAGTGGTACTGGATGAGGAAACTGCATTGGCCTTGTACCAGCTTCGGAAGACTTCCCCTTTAGACTGATAGACTCTGAGAGTGGATGTCCTCCTTGCTCTGGCAATCGCTCTGGCTGCCTCCTTCGAAAAGCCCCTAGCTCTTGGGAGTCTTTCGAAAGTCTGAAGGCAGTCAGACGAAGAGCGTGGAGGTTTGGATGTACCTTCTTTACGTGAGGTAGACGTAGAAGGTCCACTCCTAGAGGAAGAGTCCTGGGAATGTCGACCAGCCATTGCAGTACCTCTATGAACCATTCTCTCGCGGGCCAGAGCGGAGCCAACCAACGTCAGCCGTGTCCCTTTGCGAGAGGCGAACTTCTGAAGTACCCTGTTGACAATCTTGAACGGCGGGAATGCATACAGGTCGAGATGGGACCAATCCAGCAGAAAAGCATCCATGTGAACTGCTGCTGGGTCTGGAATCGGAGAACAATACAACGGGAGCCTCTAGGTTATCGAGGTAGCGAACAGATCTATGGTTGGCTGACCCCACAGGGCCCAAAGTCTGCTGCAAACATTCTTGTGAAGGGTCCACTCTGTGGGGATGACCTTACCCTTCCGGCTAAGGCGATCTGCCATGACATTCATATCGCCCTGAATGAACCTCGTTACCAGCGTGAGCTTTCGATCTTTTAACCAGATGAGGAGGTCCCTTGCGATCTAGAACAACTTCCACGAATGAGTCCCTCCCTGCTTGGAGATGTAAGCCAAGGCTGTGGTGTTGTCAGAGTCCACCTCCACCACCTTGTTAAGCTGGAGGGACTTGAAGTTTATCAAGGTCAGATGAACCGCCAACAGCTCCTTGCAATAGATGTGAAGTGTCCTTAGCTCCTGATTCCATGTTCCCGAGCATTCCTGTCCGTCCAAAGTCGCACCCCAGCCCGTGTCTGATGCGTCAGAGAAGAGACGGCGGTCGGGTTTCTGAACAGCCAAAGGTAGACTTCCTTGAGAAGAAAGCTGTTCTTTCACCACGTGAGAGTAGACCTCCTCTCTTCGGAAACAGGAACTGAGATCGTCTCTAGCGTCATGTCCTTTATCCAGTGAGCCGCTAGATGATACTGAAGGGGGGGAGGTGGGGTCTCCCTAACTCGATGAACAGTGCCAGCGATGAAAGTGTCCCTGTTAGACTCATCCACTACCTGACTGAGCATCGGTTCCTTCTCAGCATGCTCTGGATGCAATCTAGAGCTTAGTATATCTTTGGGGCCGACGGAAAAGCCCGAAAAGCTTGACTCTGAAGATCCATACCCAGGTAGACAATGATCTGGGATGGGACGAGCTGGGACTCCTCAAAATTGACCAGGAGGCCCAGTTCCTTGGTCAGATCCATAGTCCATCTGAGAATCTCCAGACAGCGACGACTTGTGGGAACTCTTAAAAGCTAGTCGTCTGACGGAGCCGGACACAAGATCATGGTACTGCTGCACAGTCTGTGAACTGTCAACCATGGGGAAGCGAGGAAGTACAGTGACAACCCGAAGCTGTCTAGACTGTCTGGGTCGTACAGACAACTCCTTATCGGGTTGCTGAGGTTGCCGCACTGCGTCACAACAAGACACTTCTGCTGGTTGTTGAACGTCTTCCCAGTGACACACTGACTCCGTAAACAAAAAATCCTCTAACAAGGACTAAGCTTGGACTGCATGTCTTGCAACACAGCTCAAGGTCTATGGGAGCAGGTGTGGTAACAGACGGGGTTAGCGACTGAAGTGGAACCATTACCTTCCCTGGAAGCATGCTATGCTTAAATAAAAGTCCATAGGAGGCTAAGTAGCTAAAGGCTCCTCTCCAAATGACAGAGTCCTCAAGGGAAAATCAGAAGGAGGGAGAATAGCACTTTCTCATCTACAGGAACCATATCCGAGAAAAGCTAAGTTCTCTCAGTGAGGGTTTCACTGGTGCAAAAGCAGCAGACTAGAAGGCAACGTATGAAACTGCTTGACAGTCTAGTGAGTTGGCAACAACCAAAGATGTGTGACTGAGAAGCATGCGGTAAGGTATGCAGAGCATGCTGTATGTAGAGCATGCGGTAAGGTATGCAGAGCATGCTGTATGTAGAGCATGCTGTAAGGTAAGCAGAGCATGTTGCATGGCGTGCGGCTTATGCTGCATAGGATGAGGCTCATGCTGCATGGGATGAGGCTCATGCTGCAAGGGATGAGGCTTATGCCGCATGCGTTGAGGAGGATGCCGCATAATATGAGGCTCCTGCCTCATGGGTTGAGGCGGTTGCCGCATAGCATGAGGCTTTGCCTCATGGTTTGAGGAGGATGCCGCATAGCATGAGGCTCCTCATAAGCATGAGGCTGCCTCATGGGTAGAGGAGGATTTTTTAAAGAAATCTGAACCTGACACTAATCTAGCTGTCCGAGGATTTACCTGGTGAGACATCAGTCTCTTTACCAGCGAGTTTTACCAGATTTCCCCGGGCCACCACGTGACACAATTGGTAGTAATTCATTCAAATTACCCCTAATGAGTCAATATGGATAAATATCAACACAACATCGTGTTCAAAATAGAAATAAATTTCTACCTCATACTTGGGATGGAACGCTAGCCCCTTCTAATGAAAGGCCAGGTCGAAACCAACCATGCCACGAGAGCCCATACAAGAGTTGAGGTTCTTGCCTCAAGAGTGGAGGTGTCTGCCGCAAGAGTTGAGGTTGCTGCCTCAAGGATGGTGGAGGTTGCCGCAACGCGAGAGGTTGCTGCATAGCGCTGGTATCTGGCAACTCCCAATGCGGCAGCTCACACGTGGAGGTAGGTTGAGGAACCTCAACTTCATACGTCTGGCAGGGTGGACTGCGCAGAGGTGGAGTTGAGGTTGCTGCCTCGAGGATGGTGGAGGTTGTCGCACCGCAAGAGGTAGCTGCCTCGAGGATGGAGGAGGTAGTCGCAATGCATTAGGCTCCTACCTCAAGGGTAGAGGAGGTTGCTGCAAAGCATAAGGCTCCTGCCTCAAGTGTTGAGGAGGTTGCCGCGTGGCAAGAGGCTCCTGCCTCAAGGAAAGTGGAGGTTGCTGCACAGAGCTGGTATCTGGCAACTCCCAATGCGGCAGCTCACGCATGGAGGTAGCTTGAGGAACCTCAACATCATACGTCTGGCAGGCTGGACTGCGTAGAGGTGGAGGAGCGCTCGCAGGAGGAGGTGTGTTAACCTTCTCTGCCTGAAACTCCTGCATCAACACCGCAAGCTGAGACTGCATTGTCAGCAGCATAGACCACTAGAGTTTAAGAAAGACAACAACAAACGGAGCTACTGTCCGTTGAAACTGAGGGTCTAAAACAGCTGGTGCGGCAACAGACGGAGTTACTGTCTGTTGCGATACCACCTTGCCTCTCTGGGAGGTGTGCAGTTGTCGTACTGCAGCAAGTCCGAACTGACCCAGTGCTAATGGCACCACCTAGGAGTTGGACTTGCGCGGAAGGGACCGACTTGCACTTAAAAGCTGCAAGATTTGGTCCATGGTTTCTGCGAGAAACCTCTTCCGCAGACGAGGAATAAATGGGCTCTCTCGTCTTTGTGTGGGTGGGGTGATCACGTCGGCTACGTGAGTTGGTTACACCCGAAACCACGGAGGGAAACGTCTGTTCGTCGATCAAGGCCTGCTGAACCCATAAGTCCTTCGACATTACTTCTCCCCTGGGCTTGGGAGCTTGTAAGAGGTCCCAGGCTAGGCGAACAACTGGCACGAACAGACGAACCCTCGAACGCAACACTGTAAAACTTTGCGCTTATCACTTTATCACTTTTGATTTTCTGTTTGCACTTATTTCACTGAACTCGAAACTTTAAGTGGTTTGTACCTGAAACACGCAATTCTATCCTTCATTAAAAGTTAGTAATTGCGAAAACAGTATTACAATGTAACAGAAAAACATAATGAAAGATAAATAATTCAGTGGCTGGAAAAGAGATTAAACACTAGATCAAATAAACTACGTTTAAAATCTCTCACCGCATAAAGTCTGAGAACAAGAATAAAACTCTAGAAATGTTTACCTTCTTCCCCTAAAGAGACTAGGGAGAAGAGCAAAAACGATAACAACGTTACCCGCTTGAACGAAACGTTTATCCTCCTCTCTCTCCCTCCGTCTCTATCTCTCTCTCTCTCTCTCTTGACTTAGCACCTGAGAGAAGAGCCCAATTATATATATCGTTAAAACATATTATTGTTAAAGGAAAAAAACTGAAAGGTTTCCCAAATAAAAAGTTCCTTATTAGAATAGAACCATTAAGCTAAGAAAGAATGAACAAAACGCTAGAATCGGTTTACTCTTACTGCAACGTGACACCGTGATAGACACTCTCTCTATCGTAACGATAGAGCGCAAGTTGAACGTTCTGAACGTCAACAACTGCAAAGACAAAACAAAACGTTAGTTCAACTTTGAAAACAGTACAAGACTATCAAAGAAATTCTTTCAAAAACATTAAAATAGCATATGTTAACAGGTAAAAACGAAATGACGGGCTCAAAGTTAATTAACTTCGTTACCAAGGAAAGACCGCCTACTATTAGGAAAGGTCGAAAATAAACAATATAAAAATTAATTTAAATAAGTTTATAATAAAAGGAAGTTAATCAAAGAGGCCTATAAAAGGCGGAGAGATATAAAATAATTCTATAACTTTGTTAAGCAAAATTAAGAGAGTCTATACTCTCTTCGACACCAACACTTCCGTCTAAGGGAAGGGTCGGCCATTTAAAAGTGAAAGAGAGTTCATACTCTCTTCGTACCAAAATTAAATCAACAATTAAATCAAATTGATTCCAAAAACTTGCTAAGCTAATGAAATAGCTTCCTGAATAGCGAAGGCTAAACTCTAGAGCAAATACATCACCAAATCGTGAGCAATAACTCCAGAATCAACAGCGTATCCATGTAGGTCTAGCCGGAGGCACGACAGAGGAAAAATTGAGGTGGTGTTGACAAGAAGTACTAGAGTACCTGACCACAGATGGCGCTGTGGTGTTCACCCCCACCTGTATAGCGATCGCTGGCGTATCCCGACCGTAGATTTCTGTCGGCAACAGAGTTGACAGCTACATGATTATCGGGTAAGATTAATATTGAAAAAAATATGATTTGTATAGATCCACTTACTTGTCCCTGATTATACACGATATCTTCGGATAGTCGTTCCGGGGGTTAGAACCCCGTGATACCTGACGGTAATTCTCTTATAATATCAATTGCAAAAATATTATACAGAAGGAAGCAGCCGAAGGGAACTTCCATCAGAACGACATGGCTATCTCACTCAAAAAAGGGATTTTGACGAAGGGGTGGTGGTAGGGGGGGGGGAGTAGCTGTAGTGAACGACACCTCGTAGTAACGGGGGATTTTGAGGAGAAGTCTAATTAGAAAGGGCCCTCTTGGTAGTGGTATCACTCGCCCCAGTTTTAATACCTACAGCCTTTAGGGGTGAGCGAGCTGGATATATTCCTGGCATTCCATGCAACTCTTTTCTCTGGTATATTTAGCAGTATTTATACCCTTGAAATGGTGCTCTAAGGAGCATTTCACAGAGCGACAAAGGTTCAGCCCAAAAATAGATTTTTCCTACGTCAAAATCCCTTTTAAATTGTCTCTTCTGCTCGACTTACAACAATTTCAAAAGTGGTAAATTGTCACATTAAGAAAGCCTTTCACAATGTCTCTTATACTCTACTTACAAAAAGAAAAATTTTACATAAATTCTAAAAAAAAAAATATATATATATATATAATTCCTGCAGTTCTACCAAAAATAGTAACTCTTCATAATACAGGTAGTTAAAAAAAACTCATTAAAAATACAATAAACATAAAAATGAAATTGCTATAAATGGTTTCCTTTCTACTTCCATGTGTTCTTGAGTTAGTATGTGCATACTGCATTCTTAGTTGCAAATTACTGTTGAATAAACTGCATATAAAATATAAGTAATTAATTGATTAAAGCTACTGAGTGGGTTAAAGTCAACATTATAAAACAACACAGAACTTAAGAATTGGTAATTGTGTGAAACCTCCACTTACCTCTCTAGAGAAGAACAACACAACTGTTCTCCTTTACATAAACAGGTAGAAAAAGGTGAGAAAAACAGTAAAAGCATTGATGGACACAAGATGGGTAAAAAG
>NC_090726.1:50191175-50247555 GCF_036898095.1 Palaemon carinicauda | reverse complement strand
GACACAAGATGGGTAAAAGTGTATTCAATCACCTCTCTACCATGTCTGCTTTTATAGCCAATGGCTAATGGTTTCTGGACAACTATTAGTTATTCTCTGCAAAGAGAAAGTTAAATAATAATATTTACCATATAAGCAAAGCAAATTACAGAATAATTAGACATATACAAAAGGGATTTTGACGAAGGAAAAATCTATTTCTGGGAAGAGGCCTGTGACGCCCGGTGAAAGGGGTCCTTCTTACACTTTTCTAATATAAATCTTCCAAATATACTAGAGAAAGATAAAAGCATGGAATGCAGAGGTTACAACCCTCGCGCGAACACCTTGTAGGTGTCGTGTATTTAACAAGGGAGTGTGAAAACCACTATTCACAGGCTGTCTTCCATTTAGATAATCCCTTCATCAATGGGGAGGGCCGTGACAAATAACCTTTTCATAGAAACAAAATAGTATACATGCACACCATATTTTGATATCTCCCCTCTGATAAACTATCAGATTATATACCCCGCATACAGAGTGGACAATCAAGAGTGTTGTAGCTTTATAAAAATGTTATTTTTATAAAAAAATAAATTTTTGAATATACTTACCCGGTGATTATAATAGCTGCAACTCTGTTGCTCGACAGAAAACTCTAAGGTAAAATTCGCCAGCGATCGCTACACAGGTTGCGGGTGTGCCCAACAGCGCCATCTGTCGTCCAGATACCCAGTACTCAATGTAAACAAAGAACTCAATTTTCTCCTCGTCCCACTGCGTCTCTATTGGGGAGGAAGGGAGGGTCCTTTAATTTATAATCACCGGTAAGTATATTCAAAAATTTATTTTATTATAAAAATAACATTTTTCAATATTTAACTTAGCCGGTGATTATAATAGCTGATTCACACCCAGGGGGGTGGGTAGAGACCAGCAAAATATGTTTACATTATTATGAGCTAAGAATTTTTATTTCATTTTAGAAGTTATCAAAATAACAAAAACAAAATAAATAGGTACCTGGTAAGGAAGTCGACTTGAACAATTACTCTGCCTTTTTAAGTACGTCTTCCTTACGGAGCCTCGCGATCCTCTTAGGATGCTGATCGACCCCTAGGATCTGAAGTATCAAGGGTTGCAACCCATACAACAGGACCTCATCAAAACCCCTAATCTAGGCGCTTCTCAAGAAATGACTTTGACCACCCGCCAAATCAACCAGGATGCGAAAGGCTTCTTAGCCTTCCGGACAACCCAAAAACAACAATAAAAACATTTCAAGAGAAAGATTAAAAAGGTTATGGAATTAGGGAATTGTAGTGGTTGAGCCCTCACCCACTACTGCACTCGCTGCTACGAATGGTCCCAGTGTGTAGCAGTTCTTGTAAAGAGACTGGACATCTTTCAAGTAAAATGACGCGAACACTGACTTGCTTCTCCAATAGGTTGCGTCCATTATACTTTGCAGAGATATATTTTGCTTAAAGGCCACGGAAGTTGTTACAGCTCTAACTTCGTGCGTCTTCACCTTAAGCAAAGTTCGGTCTTCCTCACTCAGATGTGAATGAGCTTCTCGTATTAACAATCTGATAAAGTCTGACCAAGCATTCTTTGACAAAGGCAAGGATGGTTTCTTAACTGAACACCATAAAGCTTCAGATTGGCCTTGTAAAGGTTTAGTACGCTTTAAATAGAACTTAAGAGCTCTAACAGGGCATAAGACTCTTTCTAGTTCATTGCCTACGATCTCCGATAAGCTGGGGATATTGAAAGATTTAGGCCAAGGCCGAGAAGGCAGCTCATTTTTGGCTAGAAAACCAAGTTGTAGCGAACAAGTGGCTTTTTCTGACGAAAATCCTATGTTCTTGCTGAAGGCATGAATCTCACTGACTCTTTTAGCCGAGGCTAAGCATACCAGGAAAAGAGTCTTAAGAGTGAGATCTTTCAGGGAGGCTGATTGTAACGGCCCCAACCTGTCTGATATGAAGAATCTTAGTACCACGTCTAAATTCCATCCAGGGGTAGCCAAACGACGCTCCTTGGTGGTCTCAAAATACTTAAGGAGGTCTTGCAGATCTTTATGTTTGGAAAGATCTAAGCCTCTATGCCGGAAGACCGATGCCAACATGCTTCTGTAGCCCTTGATAGTGGGAGCTGAAAGGGATCGTCCTTTTCTCAGGTATAAGAGAAAAACAGCTATTTGAGCTACAGAGGTACTGGTCGAGGATACAGAAACTGACTTGCACCAGACTCGGAAGACTTCCCACTTCGATTGGTAGACTCTAATGGAAGAAGCTCTCCTTGCTCTAGCAATCGCACTGGATGCTTCCTTCAAAAAGCCTCTAGCTCTCGAGAGTCTTTCGATAGTCTGAAGGCAGTCAGACGAAGAGCGTGGAGGCTTTGGAGTACCTTCTTTACGTGTGGCTGACGTAGAAGGTCTACCCTTAGAGGAAGACTACTAGGAACGTCTTCTAACCATCGAAGTATCTCGGTGAACCATTCTCTCGCGGGCCAGAGGGAAGCAACTAACGTCAATCTTGTCCCTTCGTGAGAGGCGAACTTCTGCAGTACCTTGTTGACAATCTTGAACGGTGGGAATGCGTAGAGATCTAGATGTGACCAATCTAGAAGGAAAGCATCTATATGTATTGCTGCTGGGTCCGGGACTGGAGAGCAATAGATTGGAAGCCTCTTGGTCAGCGAGGTTGCAAAGAGATCTATGGATGGTTTTACCCCAAGTGGCCCAAAGTCTCTTGCACACATCCTTGTGGAGGGTCCATTCGGTTGGAATTACTTGCCCTTTCCGACTGAGACAATCTGCTATGACGTTCAAGTCGCCTTGGATGAACCTCGTTACTAGGGAGATGTCTTGACCTTTTGACCAGATGAGCAGGTCCCTTGTGATCTCGTACAACGTCAGTGAGTGGGTACCTCCTTGTTTGGAGATGTACGCCAAGGCCGTGGTGATGTCCGAGTTAACTTCCACCACTTTGCCTCGAAGGAGAGACTTGAAGCTTTTCAAGGCCAGATATACTGCCAACAGCTCCTTGCAGTTGATATGCATGCTCCTCTGACTCGAGTTCCACAGTCCTGAACATTCCCGACCGTCTAGTGTCGCGCCCCAGCCCACGTCCGATGCGTCCGAGAAGAGAACGTGGTTGGGAGTCTGAACAGCCAGGGGAAGACCCTCTCTTAGGTTGATATTGTCCTTCCACCAAGTCAGACAAGACTTTATCTTTTCGGAAACCGGGATCGAGACTGCTTCTAGCGTCTTGTCCTTTTTCCAGTGAAAAGCTAGATGGTATGAAGAGGACGGAGGTGTAGTCTTCCTAGTGACACAAATTGTTCCACGGATGACAGCGTCCCTACCAGACTCATCCACAGCCTGACTGAGCAGCGTTCCTTCTTCAGCATCTTCTGGATGGATAGCAGGGCTTGATCTATTCTGGGGGCTGATCGTCTTGTTGTTCAGCAACGTCCTCATCAGAGGGTTCCTCATCCGAAAACTGATGAGGAAACGGCAATGGAGTGGGCAACGTCTGGCTCGCTGAGTCCGGTCGCACTGGTGGATGCGTGACGGAGCCGGACGCAATATCATGGAACTGCTGCACAGTCTGTGAACTGTCAACAACCATGGGTGCGCGAGGAAGCACAGCGTCAACCCGAGACTGTCTAGACCGTCTGGGTTGTGCAGTCAACACCCTACCGGGTTGCTGAGGTTGACGCACTGCGTCAAAACAAGTCACCTCTGCTGGTTGTTGAACGTCCTGAACGTCAACAACCACCTCCGAGCGTCGCTTAACGTCAACGTGCGGCTGGCAACCCACACTGGGTCGCATCGGTGGAGGAACCACCTCAACTGGCAGACGCGAGTAGGTTACCTCAGCGTCAACAGGGCGCACAACCGACCGGTTGGAAGGTTGTTGGCCAGAAGGTTCGGTAGCAACCTTCTCCGCATTAAAGTCCTCTATCAAGGACGCAAGCTTGGACTGCATGTCTTGCAGCAAAGCCCATTTAGGGTCTACGGGAGCAGGTGTGGCAACAGACGGGGTTAGCGACTGAGGCGGTACCGTTTACCATCCCTGAAAGCCTTGTTATGCGTGACATAATTGTACAGCAAAACTTCAAAGGCTCGAAAACAGCTGTGAAGTTGACCTGTAAACAACTTGGAGCGTCTCCTGGCCAGGCGCCAGGGAGAGTCTACGAGAATTGAGAATTCTATCTGGGCAGAGGCATGAACTCCCAAGCCGAGAACTTCTCTCGTGTCATATCAGACTCTCGCTCTATAAACCAGTTTAAAAGAAGGGAAAGCAAAGGCTGTATCCCCCAAACTCCTCCTGGTGATAAACCAGTCGCCTAGCCAACGTAAAGCTCTCTAGGAGAGCGAGAGAGCACTAGCTTAAAAACAACGGCTTCGAAGTAGCTAGGCCTAGTGTAAGCTCTGACGTTTAGGCGAACGAGGAGCAGCAGTTACAAAAAGATCCGGACAAAGATCCTTAAAAAAATCATCATGATTTAATTAAAGTCTATAGGAGGCTAAGCAGCTTTAGGCTCCTCTCCCTCTGACAGAGTCCTCAAGGGAATATCAGTAGGAGGGGGAACAGCAACTTCCTCATCTACAGGAACCTTGTCCGATAAAAGCTGAGTCTCAAGCAAGGGAGAGACCTACCGTGGTGGCAATGTTTTACAAGCAGAGTCCACACTCACTGGTGCATTAGTAGCGGACCAGAACGCAACGTCATGTAACTGCTTGACAGTCTGTGAACTGTCAACAACTGAACTGTCAACCACAACAGGTGCGTGAGGACGCACAGCGTCCACTGAGACTGCTTTGACTGCCTAGACTGAGCAGTCAACACAACTCTAGAATGCGGAGGTTGACGCACAGCGTCAAAACAAGTCAACTCCGATTGTTAGTGAACGTCTTGAACGTCAACAGGAGCCTCAGCAAGTGGCCTAACGTCCAAATGCGGCTGAAAAACCACACGAGACCGCATCGAGTGTGGTTCTAAACAACCTGACTGACGTGACTAAGCTACGCCAACGTCAACAGTAAGCACAAAGGAACGTTAGGTTGGCTGAAAGCCAGGATATCGATGAGATAAACGGCTAGACTCAACGGACTAATCGGCAGAATAGTCTTCCATAAGGGAGGCAAGCATATACTGCATGTCTTGCCATACAACCCATTAAGGATCAACGGAAATGGTTGTGGTAAGAGACGAGGGTAACGTCTGTGACCGCAACACTTTGCCTACAAAAAAAGACTCTCGGAGTCTGTGTTACGCTTTTGTTAGGCGGCGAGCAGTTATCCGATGACTGCATAGGGTCAGAGCTGTCCTAATGGTTGTAACCAGGACACTGGACCTGTCCTGAAAGGACTGACTTTCGCTTAAGGGCTTCGAAACCTTGTGACAGGTTTCTTATGCGAAAAGCCTTCGGATGACGAGGAGAAACAACGTCTCTCTCGTCTTATGGTAGGGGAGATCTTGGTAAGATACACCCGATACCATAGAGGGAAAACGTCTGTTCGTTGGTCAAGGCCTCTCGAACCCATAAGTCGTTTGACATTACTTCTCCCCTGGGCTTGGGAGCATGTAAGAGGTCCCGGACTAGGTGAACGACAGGCACGAACAGACGAACCCTCGGACGCAACACTGTAACACTTTGCGCATATCACTTTATCCCTTCGATTTTCTGTTTTGCACTTATTTCACTGAAATTTTTACTGATTTCTACCTGAAACACGCAATTCTACCCTTCATTAAAAGGTAGTAATTGCGAAATGTTATTTTTATTAGTAAAATAAATTTTTGAATATACTTACCCGATAATCATGTAGCTGTCAACTCCGTTGCCCGACAGAATTCTATGGAGGGATACGCCAGCTATCGCAATACTAGAAGGGGGTGTACTTACCAGCGCCACCTGTGGCCAGGTACTCAAGTACTTCTTGTTGACACCTCCTCAATTATTCCTCGGTCCACTGGTTCTCTATGGGGAGGAAGGGAGGGTCGATTAAATCATGATTATCGGGTAAGTATATTCAAAAATTTATTTTACTAATAAAAATAACATTTTTCAATATTAAACTTACCCGATAATCATGTAGCTGATTCACACCCAGGGGGGTGGGTGAAAACCAGAGTACAAGACTAAAGGATAGCTAAGTATCCCGTATTTCATATAATCAGTTATCCACAATAACAATGAAATAATAAGTACCTGGTAAGGAAGTCGACTTGAACCGTTACTCTGCCTTTAATAAGATCGTCTTCCTTACTGAGCGCAGCGTTCCTCTTGGGAGGCTGAATCAACTCAAAGGTGCTAAAGTATACAGGGCTGCAACCCATAATAAAGGACCTCATCACAACCTTTAACCTCGGCGCTTCTCAAGAAAGAATTGACCACCCACCAAATCAACAAGGATGTGGAAGGCTTCTTAGCCGACCGTACAACCCATAAAAAGTATTCAAGAGAAAGGTTAAAAGGTTATGGGATTATGGGAATGTAGTGGCTGAGCCCTCGCCTACTACTGCATTCGTTGCCACGAATGGTCCCAGGGTGTAGCAGTACTCGTAAAGAGACTGGACATCTTTGAGATAGAATGATGCGAACACTGACTTGCTTCTCCAATAGGTTGCATCCATAACACTCTGCAGAGAATGGTTCTGTTTGAAGGCCACTGAAGTAGCCACAGCTCCCACTTCATGTGTCCTTACCTTCAGCAAAGCAAGGTCTTCTTCCTTCAGATGAGAATGTGTTTCTCTAATCAGAAGCCTGAATAGTAAGAAACTGAGTTCTTAGAACTTGGAAAAGAAGGTTTCTTGATAGCACACTATAAGGCTTCTGATTGTCCTTGTAAAGGTTAAGACCTTTTTAGATAGTACCTAAGAGCTCTAACTGGGCAAAGTACTCTCTTCAGATCATTCCCCACCAAGTTGGACAGGCTTGGGATCTCGAACGACTTAGGCCAAGGACGTGAAGGAAGTTCGTTTAGCAAAAACCGAGCTGCAAGGAACATGTAGCCGTTTCAGATGTGAAAACAATGATCCTGCTGAAGGCGTGGATCTCACTTACTCTTTTAGCTGTTGTCAAGCACACGAGGAAAAGAGTTTTTAATGTGAGGTCCTAAAAAGAGGCTGATTGGAGAGGTTCAAATCTTGATGACATAAGGAACCTTAGGACCACGTCTAGATTCCAGCCTGGAGTGGACAACCGACGTTCCTTTGAGGTCTCAAAAGACCTAGGGAGGTCCTGTAGATCTTTGTTGGTGGAAAGATCCAAGCCTCTGTGGCGGAAAACCGCTGCCAACATACTTCTGTAACCCTTGATCGTAGGAGCTGAAAGGGATCTTACTTTCCTTAGATATAACAGGAAGTCAGCAATCTGGGTTACAGTGGTACTGGTTGAGGAAACTGCATTGGTCTTGTACCAGCTACGGAAGACTTCCCCTTGAGACTGATAGATTCTGAGAGTGGATGTACTCCTTGCTTTGGCAATCGTTCTGGCTGCCTCCTTCGAAAAGCCCCTAGCTCTTGAGAGTCTTTCGAAAGTCTGAAGGCAGTCAGACGAAGAGCGTGGAGGATTGGGTGTACCTTCTTTACGTGAGGTAGACTTAGAAGGTTCACTCCTAGAGGAAGAGTCCTGGGAATGTCGACCAGCCATTGCAGTACCTCTAAGAACCATTCTCTCGCGGACCAGAGCGGAGCCAACCAACGTCAGCCGTGTCCCTTTGTGAGAGGAGAACTTCTGAAGTACCCTGTTGACAATTTTGAACGGCGGGAATGCATACAGGTCGAGATGGAACCAATCCAGCAGAAAAGCATCCACGTGAACTGCTGCTGGGTCTGGAATCGGAGAACAATACAACAGGAGTCTCTAAGTTATCGAGGTAGTGAACAGATCTATGGTTGGCTGACCCCACAGGGCCCAAAGTCTGTTGCAAACATTCTTGAGAAGGGTCCACTCTGTGGGGATGACCTGACCCTTCCGTCTGAGGTGATCTGCCATGACATTCATACCGCCCTGAATGAACCTCGTTACCAGTTAGCTTTCGATCTTTAGACCAGATGAGTAGGTCCCTTGCAATCTAGAACAACTTCCACGAAAGAGTCCCTCCCTGCTTGAAGATGTAAGCCAGGGCTGTGGTGTTGTCAGAGTCCACCTCCACCACTTTGTTAAGCTGGAGGGACTTGAAGTTTATCAAGGCCAGAATAACCGCCAACAACTCCTTGCAATTGATGTGAAGTGTCCTTTGCTCCTGATTCCATGTTCCCGAGCATTCTTGTCCGTCCAAAGTCGCACCCCAGCCCGTGTCTGATGCGTCCGAGAGGAGACGGCGGTCGTGTTTCTGAACAGCCAAAGGTAGACTTCCTTGAGAAGAAAGCTGTTCTTACACCACGCGAGAGAAGACCTCCTCTCTTCGGAAACAGGAACTGAGACCGTCTCTAGCGTCATGTCCTTTATCCAGTGAGCAGCTAGATGATACTGAAGGGGGGGGAGGTGGAGTCTCCCTAACACGATGAACAGGGCAGCGATGAAAGTGTCCCTGTTAGACTCATCCACTACCTGACTGAGCATCGGTTCCTTCTCAGCATGCTCTGGATGCATTCTAGGGCTTGGAAGATCCTTGGGGCCGACGGAAAAGTCCGAAAAGCTCGACTCTGAAGATCCATACCCAAGGAGACAATGGTCTGGGATGGAACGAGCCGAGACTCCTCAAAATTGACCAGGAGGCCCAGTTCCTTGGTCAGATCCATAGTCCATTTGAAAATCTCCAGACAGCGACGACTTGTGGGAGCTCTTAAAAGCCAGTCGTCTGACGGAGCCGGACACAAGATCATGGTACTGCTGCACAGTCTGTGAACTGTCAATCATGGGCAAGCGAGGAAGTACAGTGACAACCCGAATCTGTCTAGACTGTCTGGGTCGTACAGACAACTCCTTATCGGGTTGCTGAGGTTGCCGCACTACGTCACAACAAGTCACTTCTGTTGGTTGTTGAACGTCTTCCCCGTGACACATTGACTCCGTAAACAAAAAATCCTCTAACAAGGACTAAGCTTGGACTGCATGTCTTGCAACACAGCTCAAGGTCTATGGGAGCAGGTGTGGTAACAGACGGGATTAGCGACTGAAGTGGAACCATTACCTTCCCTGAAAGCATGTTACGCTTAAATAAAAGTCCATAGGAGGCTATGCAGCTAAAGGCTCCCTCCAAATGACAGAGTCCTCAAGGGAATATCAGAAGGAGGGAGAAAAGAACTTTCTCATCTACAGGGACCATATCCTAGAAAAGCTAAGTTCTCTCAGTGAGGGTTCACTGGTGCAAAAGCAGCAGACTAGAAGGCAACGTTATGAAACTGCTTGACAGTCTAGTGAGTTGGCAACAACCAAAGATGTGTGACTGAGAAGCATGCGGTAAGGTATGCAGAGCATGTTGTATGCAGAGTATGCTGTATGCAGAGCATGCTGAATGTAGAGCATGTTGTATGCAGAGCATGCTGAATGCAGAGCATGTTGTATGCAGAGCATGCTGAATGCAGAGCATGCTGTATGCAGAGCATGTTGTATGCAGAGCATGCTGTATGCAGAGCATGCTGTAAGGTAAGCAGAGCGTGTGCATGGCGTTTAACATTTCTCAGAAATTCCATGACCAGTGCTAGAGTGCTTTATGCATGCTTGCATGGGGTTCAAATATCAACATAATATTTACCTTACATTCATAACGCATGATTCATATTTTTTGCCATATTCTGCGATATTGTTAAAAACATATTGCAAGGAATACAAATATATTATTATAAGTAATACAAATAACCTCCATTATCATAAGGTATGAAAATGGAGGTAAGGTATGCTGAACAGCAGAGTCAGAACGAGCTGGAACAACAATAGTTGAGGTTTCCTCTTCAAGACTCTGTTGAGGGAACACCTGAGGCTCAGTCTGCAAAGGCTGATCAAAGGAAGTAGCAGAAGGTAGGCGCATGGGTGGAGGAGGCTGACTCCTGGCATGAGTGGCTGAACCCAAGGGTTGCGCTTGCTGAGCGGTTGGCGGAAGCGGAGTAGCAAGTTCCTGTTCCTGTGGTGTGAGCGGAGCGCGATGAGGTAGAGGCTGCGCAGAACAAGGTAAATGTCTCGCAAGCTGAGGCTCCTGAGGCGCAAGGCTAAGGTGTAGTGGTGCTTGCCTTGTGGAGGGTTGAGCTCGCTGCAGCGAGAGCTGAGGAGACTGACTCAAGGACGGGAGAGGTTGTTGTACCTCAACCGAGTGTTGCATCACTGGTGGAGCAGCAAGTGGAGGCGGAGGAAGAGAGGTATAATCCTCCTGATCCCATTGTAAAGGTTGCCTTAAAGAAGGCGGAGGCTGAGCACCACTGGGAACAGCCAACTCAGAACGTGGCTCAACATCGTACGCCTGGCAGGTGGTACTGCGATCAGGCGGAGCGAGCGCAGGCGGAGGAAGAGAGGTATAATCCTCCTGATCCCATTGTAAAGGTTGCCTTAAAGAAGGCGGAGGCTGAGCACCACTGGGAACAGCCAACTCAGAACGTGGCTCAACATCGTACGCCTGGCAGGTGGTACTGCGATCAGGCGGAGCGAGCGCAGGCGGAGGGAGTGTAGGCGGAGGCGGAGGCGCAACACTCTCAGCCCGACACTCACGCATCAAGACCGAAAGTTGTGACTGCATGGACTGCAGTAGAGTCAACTTGGGGTCGGCAGACATTAAGATCTGCTGAGGTAAAGCCTTAACAGCAGAGATCTGTTGCGGCAGAACCTTACTCCTCTTAGGCGGAGTGCATTCAACTGATGACTGAGGAGAGTCAGAGCTAACCCAAAGACTGCATCCGGGTTGTTGAACTCTAACTTCGTACGTCTGGCATAGGTCTGGACTTTATGTTTAAGAGGTATTGAGACCTGAGACCAGCGTTTTCTCCCCTAAATTTCTTCTGCAGACGAGCAAAATAAGGGCTCAATCGTCTGCGGGTGGGAGTGACGGTCTCAGTAAGACACGCCCACAACCACCGAGGATACTTCTGTGCGCCGATCAAGGCCTGCTGCACCCTTTTGTCCTTCGACATTGCTTCTCCCCTGGGCTTGGGAGCTTGCAAGAGGTCCCGGACTGGGAGAACGACTGGCGCGCACAGAAGTACCCTCACGCACAACACTGACACACTTTGCGCTAATCACTTATCACTTTGATTTTCTGTTTGCACTTATTTCACTGAACTCGAAACTTTAAGTGGTTTGTACCTGAAACACGCAATTCTATCCTTTCTCAAAAGTTAGTAATTGCGAGAACAGAATTACAATGTAACAGAAAAATCTAATGAAAGATAAATAATTCAGTGGCTGGAAAGAGACTAAACACTAGATCACTCTAGAAACGTTTACTTTCTTCCCCTAAAGAGACTAGGGAGAAGAGCAAAAAACGATAACAACGTTACTCGTACGCCTGGCAGGCTTGAATGAAACGTTTACTCTTTCTCCCTCCGTCTCTATCTCTCTCTCTCTCTCTCTTGACTTAGAACCTGAGAGAAGAGCCCAATCATATATATCGTTAAAACATATTATTGTTAAAGGAAAAAACTGAAATATTTCCCAAAATGAAAAGTTCCTTTATTAGGATTAAAACCATTAAGTTAAGAAAGAATGAACAAAACGCTAGACACGGTTACTCTTACTGCAATGTGAAACCGTGAAAATTCTTTCTCTATCGTAACGATAGAGCGCAAGTTGAACGTTCTGAACGTCAACAAATGCAGAGACAAAACAAAACGTTAGTTCAACTTTGAAAACAGTACTAGACTATCAAAGAAATTCTTTCAAAGACATTAATAGCATAATATGTTAACAGGTAAAACCGAAATGACGGGCTCAATGTAAATTAACTTCGGTACTAAGAAAAGACCGCCTACTATTAGGAAGGTCGAAAATAAACAAATATAAAAATTAATTTTAATAAGTTTATAAAAAAAAAGGAAGTTAATCAAAGAGGCCTATAAGAGGCGGAGAGATATAACATAAATCTATAACTTTTGTCAAGCAAAATTAAGAAAGAGAGTCTATACTCTCTTAGACACCAACACTTCCGTCTAAGGGAAGGGTCGGCCATTTAAAGGTGAAAGAGAGTTCATACTCTCTTCGTCACCATAATTAATCAAATTAATTCCAAAAGCTAACTAAGCTAATATAGAAGTTTCCAGTAAAGCGACAGCCGAAATCAAAGAGAAATACTTCACCAAAGTCGTGAAAATACTCCAAGAACATAAGCGTATCCCAGAACGTCTTGCCGGAAGCACGACAGAGGAATAATTGAGGAGGTGTCAACAAGAAGTACTTGAGTACCTGGCCACAGGTGGCGCTGGTAAGTACACCCCCTTCTAGTATTGCGATAGCTGGCGTATCCCTCCATAGAATTCTGTCGGGCAACGGAGTTGACAGCTACATGATTATCGGGTAAGTTTAATATTGAAAAATCAGTCGTATAATGCAAGCTCATTAATACCAGCAAAAAACAGAAAACATATTTAAAGATAAAAAAAAAATCAGTGGCTGGGAAAGAGACTAAACACTAGTTCATATAACTACGTTTTCAATCTCTCACCGCACATAGCCTGGGGACGAGAATAAAAAACTAAAACGTTTTATCCTTCCTCCCCGTACAGCGACTAGGGACGAGAGTAACACGAGAACAACGTTACCCGCTTGAACGGAACGTTTTCTCTCCTCTCTCTCCCTCCGTCTCTATCTCTCTCTCTCTTTCTCTCTTGATTTCGCACCTAAGAGAAGAGCCCAATTATATTTCGTCAAAAAAAACATGTTATTTGACTAAAGGAAAAAACTGAAAGGTTTTTCAAATAAAAAGTTCCTTTAAAATAGAATTTAAAACATTAAAGCTAAGAAAGAATGAACAAAACGTCAGAATCGATTTACTCTTACTGCAAAGTGAAACCGTGATACACTCTCTCTCTATCGTAACGATAGAGCGCATGTTGAACGTCCTGAACGTCAACAACTGCGTAGCATAAATAAACTAAACGTTAGTTCATCTTTGAAAACAGTACGAAGACTATCAAAGAAATTCTTTCATAAAATATTACCTTTAAAAAGTTTTAAATCCTTAGCTCTTTAAAAGCTAATTACGATATAAAGGGCTCAACGTTGATTAACTTCGGTTTCCAAGTTAGGACCGCCTACTCTTAGGAAAGGTCTATATAAACAAAACATTAAAATTATTTTTATATGTTTATAATAAATGGAAAGTTAATCGAAGAGGCCTAATAAAGGCGGAGAGATATAAAATATATAGAGGAAAATCTATAACGTGATATAATTACTAAAAGCCTAAACACACTTCCGCTAAGGGAAGGGTCGGCCATTTAAAAGTGAAAGAAAGTCCATACTCTCTTTGTCACCATAATTAAATCTATCCAAAACGAGTTCAAGATTTAAGATGAAGATAAAACACCTGCATAGCGAAAGCTCAAAACTAGAATAGTGTACTTCACCAATTAGCTGTGAAAACAAATCCAGTTTAGCAACAGCGAATAAGCACGTCTTGTCGGGAGCACGACAGAGAGAAAATTGAGTTCTTTGTTTACATTGAGTACTGGGTATCTGGACGACAGATGGCGCTGTTGGGCACACCCGCAACCTGTGTAGCGATCGCTGGCGAATTTTACCTTAGAGTTTTCTGTCGAGCAACAGAGTTGTAGCTATTATAATCACCGGCTAAGTTAAATATTGAAAAAATAATAATAATAATAATAATGATAATAATAATAATAATAATCTCTTACATTTACTGACACTGAACAAATTGTTGCTGCATAGATCAGCAAAGGCCTTAACTACCCATCATAAGCTGGCAGTAATTTTAGTGTTCTGAAAGCTTTTTAAAGGTTATAAATGATGTCTGAGCAAAGATCTAGCAGTAATTTCAGTCCTCTGGAATCGTTTTAAAAGTTATAGATGAATTCTTAGCTTTCTCAACTACCTTCTCCGTTAGGTCTCTTGCTCCAAGAAAATTTTGTAATCCAGAGGCACTATTGTAATACAATCCGTTACATTTGTTTACAGAGATTTCCCCCAATCATCTTTCCCACAACCATATGAAAGGTTTCTTGATTAAAATTTATACTGTTCATCTTAACCCTTTTACCCCCAAAGGACGTACTGGTACGTCCTTGCAAAAGAATGTTATAAATTTGTTTCTTTCATATTTTTGATAATTTTTTGAGAAAATTCAGGCATTTTCCAAGAGAATGAGACCAACCTGACCTCTCTATGACAAAAATTAAGGCTGTTAGAGCAATTAAAAAAAAAATATACAGTACTGCAAAATGTGCTGGGAAAAAAATAACCCCCTGGGGGTTAAGGGTTGGAAATTTCCAAATAGCCTGGGGTAAAAGGGTTAATTCTTTAATATTCTTTTCTCACCTGTAGAGTGGAGACAAGGAAATATATTTTGCACAACAGGTTGTACTACTTGCAAAATCCACTGAATACTATGATCCCCATGTACTCTTCTTTCTTGGTTTCCTATTTTACGATACTGTATAAGTTAGATACTTGATCACAGTACTCCATCTCTTCCTTTAGACTAACACAAAAGGACCTCAAGTTTCTCTTTTCAGAATCCACCCACATTCAAGATCACTTTTTTATTATTATTATTAATTGCTAAGCTACAACCCTAATTGGAAAAGCACGATGCTATAATCCCAGGGGCCTTAACAGGGAAAATAGCCCAGTGAGGAAAGGAAACAAGGAAAAATAAAATTTTTTAAGAACAGTAACATTAAAATAAATATTTCATATATAGAATTTAAATAATTTAACAAAATAAGAGGAAGAGAAATTAGATAGAATGGTGTGCCCGAGTGTACCCTCAAGCAAGAGAACTCTAACCCAAGACAGTGGAAGACCATGGTACAGAGACTATGGCACTATTCAAGACTAAGAGAACAATAGTTTGATTTTGGAGCGTCCTTCTCCTAGAAGAGCTGCTTACCATAGCTAAAGAGTCTTCTCTATCCTTACCAAGAGGAGAGTAGCCACTGATGAATTACAGTGCAGTAGTTAACCCCTTAGGTGAAGAAGAATTGTTTGGTAATCTCAGTGTTGTCCGGTGTATGAGGACAGAGGAGAATCTGTAAAGAATAGGCCAGACTATTCGGTGTATGAGTAGGCAAAGGGAAAGTGAATCGTAACCAGAGAGAAGGATCCAATGTCTGGCCAGTCAAAGGATCCCATAAATCTCTAGTGGACATATTCAAGATTCTGGCATAGGACAAATTCAAGATTCTGGCATAGGACAAATTCAACATTATGGCATAGAGAAAATTAAACATTCTGGCATAGGACAAATTTAACATTATGGCATAGAGAAAATTAAACATTCTGGCATAGGACAAATTCAACATTATGGCATAGAGAAAATTAAACATTCTGGCATAGGACAAATTCAACATTTTGGCAAAGAGATAATTCAAGATTCTGGCATAGGACAAACTTAACATTTTGGCATACGAAAAATTCAACATTATGGAATGGGATAAATTCAACATTATGGCATAGGGAAAATTCAAGATTCTGGCATAGGACAAATTCAACATTTTGGCATAGGACATATTCAAGAATCTGGCATAGAACAAATTCAACATTCTGGCATAGGGAAAATTAAACATTCTGGCATAGGACAAATTCAACATTATGGCATAGGGAAAATTAAACATTCTGGCATAGGACAAATTCAACATTTTGGCAAAGGGATAATTCAAGATTCTGGCATAAGACAAACTTAACATTTTGGCACAGGACAAATTCAACATTATGGAATTATAAAAAAAACTTAAGATTCTGGCATAGGACAAATTCTACATTCTCACACAGGACAAAATCAACATTTCAGTTATCAAATAATGAAATATAATGAACCATATAACTTATAATTTATTCATTCAAAAGAAAATGAAACGAAGTATGGTTTGTGCATAATTTTATTCAGTCAGTTATTGTGTTCGGAGACGTTTAAAATGCCTTTGGCTACACCTCGATACAACGTATTTGGACCAAGAATAAACGAACATCTTATCAAGCAAACATGTAATTTGCCTTTACAACAGCTTCTCTGTAATTTACAATATTGGAACGTAAGACAAAGAAGTACTGTAATTGCACATTAGGTCAGCTACTTCTCTATACTACACAGGAAAAATAAAAAAATAACCCTTTTACCCCCAAAGGACGTACTGGTACGTTTCACAAAACTCATCCCTTTACCACCATGGACGTACTGGTACGTCCTTGCCAAAAACTGCTATTTAAAATTTTTTTTGCATATTTTTGATAATTTTTTAAGAAACTTTAGGCATTTTCCAAGAGAATGAGACCAACCTGACCTCTCTATGACAAAAATTAAGGCTGTTAGAGCAATTTAAAAAAAAAATATACTGCAAAATGTGCTTGCAAAAAAATAACTCCTGGAGGTTAAGGGTTGGAAATTTCCAAATAGCCTGGGGGTAAAAGGGCTAATATATGCAATTTCTTCAGTAAGACATTGAGCAGTTTTCAATAAAGCAAAATTACTTTAAATAACCATTGCACATGAGGTATTAATAGAGTATCATAATTATATTTACAAAATAATAAATTGAATCACATAAGGCACTTCATAGCGACTTTATAATGCACTATTGTGTTTACCATGACATGTTACAAATTCACCTCAAGGTCATTAACACATTCAGGAGTCATTTCATTCCGTAGAATATATTCAATAAAATCATACTAAATGCTAAGTAAAGATGTATATCACAGAGAGCATAACTGAACAAAATAATTGTAGTTTGGTTGAACTACCATATCTTAATTTAGCAAAGTATAGCCTTACCGTTGTCGAATAATTAAATTTATAAACCCTCAAATGTTAACTATAGTCCATTTCTTTTAGCGATGCAGATTTGCACCGACTCGCAGCGGTGCCCTTTTAGCTCGGAAAAGTTTCCTGATCGCTGATTGGTTGGACGAGATAATTCTAACCAATCAGCGATCAGGAAACTTTTCCGAGCTAAAAGGGCACCAATCAGCGATCAGGAAACTTTTCCGAGCTAAAAGGGCACCGCCGCGAGTCGCTGCAAATATGCATCGCTAAAAGAAATGGACTATAGGGTTTTTATATAATTATAAAAGGGATTATAACGTAGGAAAAATCTACTTTTGGGTGAGGTACCCATGTCGTCCTGATGGAAGTTCCTTCTGGCAACTTTCTACAGTACAGTGATACCTCTGGATACGAAAGTTTCTGCTTACGAAAAATTCAGGATACGAAAAGCGATACAAAGATTTTTATGCCCCAGTATACGAAAAAATTTTCAGGATACGATAAGCTTACGAGATCCCAACTCGTCGCCGAGAGTACAGTACCTTTTTTTTTCAGGGTATCAACCCTTAATTTAGGTGTACAGGTAACAATACACCTTCACTGATCCAAATGCTTTACATACAGTACCGTAACTTTTATACAGTAGTAAAGAAAATGGACCGTTTTCTTAGGGCTTGGAGGGCATAACTAGGCTATAACTACATTATTGAATAATCTCATGGTGGTTTCTGGAATGGATTAGGCTGTTTTTAACGGTTGGGTTAATTATTGAATGATAGAAATGGCTGCATTGCATGTTTATTACTACAGTTTAGCGTGTTTATGAAAGAAAAGGTGACTTTTTGTAAGGCTTGGAACGGATTAGGCTAAAGAAAAGGTGACTTTTTGTAAGGCTTGGAACGGATTAGGCTATTTACAGGTAAAACGCGACTCAGGATACGAAAAAATCAGGATACGAAACCGTATCCTGAACGGATTACTTTCGTATCCTGAGGCATCACTGTATAATATTTCTGCGATTGATATTACAAGAGAATCACCGTCGGGTATCACGGGGTTCCAACCCCCGGAAACGACCATCCGAAGATATCGTGTATAATCAGGGACGTATCCTAAGATAACCATAGATATCTGCACCCCAAACAGACCTTACCCAGTCTGATCCACTAAGGGGTAGGATAAGTAAGGAGCCGTTACAAGATGCTACAGTATAAGCCCAAGGGCTCCAACAGGGATGGTTTCAAAAGACCCTCAAATTATATATAAAACTGTAGCTTAATGCAATACTGAGAGTTTAGTATTGTTACATACTGTACAACAATTAATCAGCAGAAAAACAATTGAGATCATTAAAATTCTAGGATGATGAAAATAGTGAAGGCTGATGAATTACTTTTTTAAATAACCAAGAACTTCTGAAAATTCTGCATTTGAACAAAATTAATGTCTCACCACTTAAAAATATGTACCTTATTTGTTATTTTGCAGAGACCATCACATACGCCTAATTGTTGCAGAGTTAAGTACAGGAGTAGTTTAGCTAGAGGATAAGGTAGACTTACACATAAAATCCTCAAAGATATTGAGAGTTCTTTTTTTTTTACCAAATAAGCAAAATCAGTGGAATTGGGTAGAAAGAAAATTCACAAAATGACACTTCGTTTCATTACAAACTTAATTTCATTACTAGCTATGCTACAACCCTACTTGGAAAGGCAAGATGCTATAGGCCCAAGGGCCCCAACAAGGAAAATAGCCCAATGAGTAAAGGAAATAAGTTAACAGATAGAAGAGCGTGCCTGAGTATACCTTCAAGCAAGAGAACTCTAATCCAAGATAGTGGAAGACCAGGGTACAGAAGCTATGGCATTACCCAAGACTAGAGAACAACATTTTGACATTAGAGTATTACTTCTATACTGAATGAATGGCGAGCGATTGTGACGCAGTTCCGGTAGGCCCTGCTGCTGCCTCTGATGCCTTAGATGACCGCGGAGGTAGCAGCAGTAGGGGATTCAGCATTATGAAGCTTCATCTGTGGTGGATAATGTGGGAGGGTGGGCTGTGGCACCCTAGCAGTACCAGCTGAACTCGGTTGAGTCCCTTGTTAGGCTGGAGGAACGTAGAGAGTAGAGGTTCCCTTTTTTGTTTGTTTCTTTTGTTGATGTCGGCTAACCTCCAAAATTGGGGGAAGTGCCTTGGTATATGTATGTATGTACTTCTATACTGTATAGCCTTCCATACATCTGCACAAAATTAAGACACTTCACAGAATGATGATAAACCCTTCCAATTCCTACTGGTACTGCATGGACTCTGGTTCCACAGGTCATCGGACAGCAAACTGTATTACTCACTCAGAGTCCATCTTTTCCCAGTTTGTACATTTTGACAGAAAACTTTTGGCAAAACTCCTTTCTGTCTAATTATACATTCCTCTAATTGCGTGCCTTATATTCATGTAACCCCATTTGTGAATGGCAAAGGTGTTTTCAGGAGTGAGACTATGCCTCTCAAATTTTTACCAGTCTTAACTCAATGGCTATCTGGGCTGAGTCATATCATTAAGCTATTGAGATACCTGGACGATTGACTAGCGACAGCCTCTTCGGAACTCCAGTCACATCAGTCCCTACAAGAATTATAACTAATTCATCAGCAGCTTCAACTTGAACAAGTTAGATTTAGATGCAACCACACGAGGCACATATCTGGAGATCAATCTAGGTGCATAGAAGCCTCAACTCATTACACCAAAGACAGGATTCAAAGACTCCGAAACAAAACAGGAATATCCTTACATAAAAGCTACTCCTGGAACAAAATAGTCCCTTGCAGTAATTTCAGGATCAAGTCCTTGCAACTACAACTAAATAAGATTAATCTGCCTGATTGTAATGAGACAATCTTTCTGTTTTTTCTTAACCCTTTTACCCCCAGGCTATTTGGAAATTTCCAACCCTTAACCCTCAGGGGGTTATTTTTTTTCAAGCACATTTTGCAGTATATTTTTTTTAAATTGCTCTAACAGCCTTAATTTTTGTCGTAGAGAGGTCAGGTTGGTCTCATTCTCTTGCAAAATGCCTGAAGTTTCTCAAAAAATTATCAAAAATATACAAAAAAAAAATTAAATAGCATTTTTTGCAAGGACGTACCGGTACGTCCATGAGGGTAAAGGAATGAGTTTTGTGAAACGTACCAGTACGTCCTTTGGGGGTATAAGGGTTAATAAGAGGTTCTGGAGGATCCCAGGTGTAGCAAAATTGCAAGAACCTTCTCATGGGGCTTGTTTTTGTTGATGTGTTGCCAGAAGTATTACTGTTTCAGGGTTTCGAATGAAGGGTAGGACCAGTAGGCATCAAGAAAATGTTCCCTGAAAATCAAGGAACAACGTGATAAATTGGTTAGAGCTGAAAGTAGTTGCATCAGCCCTGTAAGCCTTCACACCACAGGAAGAGAAGAGAGTGATGGTTGTATAGCTGGATATAGCAGCCAGAGATCACAGTACAGTAACTATACCACCTGGATGTGGAGATATTTCTATGGAAGAATATCCCAAGACTTGTACCTTAATTCCTTCCATGGGAATAACCTGGGGTAAAAAGTAAATATCAGGAAAGGTTGAAAATGGCATATGACGAGGTGAGAGTAAGAGAAACTGGTAATTTAGAGGAGGAGTGGAAGTTAGCAAAAGAAAACTTTGTTGGGATTGCAAGTGATGTATGTGGCAAGAAGGTTGTTGGAGGCAGCATGAGGAAGGGCAGTGAATGGTGGAATGAAGGAGTGAAGGTAAAAGTGGAAGAGAAAAAGAGGGCTTTTGAAGAATGGCTGCACAGTAATAGTATAGAGAAGTATGAAAAATATAGAGAGAAAAAGGTGGAAGTAAAGCGCAAGGTACGTGAGGCAAAGAGGGCAGCTGATCTTAGGTGGGGTCAGGGACTGGGTCAGTCATATGAAGAGAATAAGAAGAAGTTTTGGAAAGAAGTGAAGAGAGTAAGAAAGGCCGGCACAAGAATTGAAGAGACAGTGAAAGATGGAAATGGAAGGTTGTTAAAAGGAGAGGAGGCAAGGAAAAGGTGGGCGGAATATTTTGAAAGTTTGCTGAATGTTGAGGATGATAGGGAGGCAGAGATAATTGCTGTTCCAGGTGTTGAGGTGCCAGTGATGGGAGATGAGAATGAGAGAGAGATTACAATAGAGGAAGTGAGGAGAGCACTAGATGAAACGAGAGTAGGAAAAGCATCTGGTATGGATGGTGTGAAAGCTGAGATGTTGAAGGAAGGGGGTGTGACTGTAATTGAATGGTTGGTGAGATTGTTTAATGTGTGTTTTGTGTTGTCAATGGTACCAGTAGATTGGGTCTGTGCATGTATTGTACCACTATATAAGGGTAAGGGAGATGTGCATGAGTGTTGTAATTCAAGAGGTATTAGTTTGTTGAGTGTAGTTGGAAAAGTGTATGGTAGAGTACTGATTAATAGGATTAAGGATAAAACAGAGAATGCAATCTGGGAAGTACAGGGGGGTTTTAGAAGAGGTAGGGGTTGTATGAATCAGATTTTTACAGTTAGGCAGATATGCGAGAAATATTTAGCAAAAGGTAAGGAGGTGTATGTTGCGTTTATGGATCTGGAGAAAGCATATGATAGAGTTGATAGGGAAGCAATGTGGAATGTGATGAGGTTATATGGAGTTGGTGGAAGGTTGTTGCAAGCAGTGAAAATTTTCTACAAAGGTAGTAAAGCATGTGTTAGAATAGGAAATGAAGTGAACGATTGGTTTCCGGTGAGAGTGGGGCTGAGACAGGGATGTGTGATGTCGCCGTGGTTGTTTAACTTGTATGTTGATGGAGTGGTGAGAGAGGTGAATGCTCGAGTGCTTGGACGAGGATTAAAACTGGTAGACGAGAATGATCATGAATGGGAGGTAAATCAGTTGTTGTTTGCGGATGATACTGTGCTGGTAGCAGACACAGAAGAGAAGCTTGACCGACTAGTGACAGAATTTGGAAGGGTGTGTGAGAGAAGGAAGTTGAGAGTTAATGTGGGTAAGAGTAAGGTTATGAGATGTACGAGAAGGGAAGGTGGTGCAAGGTTGAATGTCATGTTGAATGGAGAGTTACTTGAGGAGGTGGATCAGTTTAAGTACTTGGGGTCTGTTGTTGCAGCAAATGGTGGAGTGGAAGCAGATGTACGTCAGAGAGTGAATGAAGGTTGCAAAGTGTTGGGGGCAATTAAGGGAGTAGTAAAAAATAGAGGGTTGGGCATGAATGTAAAGAGAGTTCTATATGAGAAAGTGATTGTACCAACTGTGATGTATGGATCGGAGTTGTGGGGAATGAAAGTGATGGAGAGACAGAAATTGAATGTGTTTGAGATGAAGTGTCTGAGGAGTATGACTGGTGTATCTCGAGTAGATAGGGTCAGGAACGAGGTGGTGAGGGTGAGAACGGGTGTGAGAAATGAGTTAGCGGCTAGAGTGGATATGAATGTGTTGAGGTGGTTTGGCCATGTTGAAAGAATGGAGAATGGCTGTCTGCTAAAGAAGGTGATGAATGCAAGAGTTGATGGGAGAAGTACAAGAGGAAGGCCAAGGTTTGGGTGGATGGATGGTGTGAAGAAAGCTCTGGGTGATAGGAGGATAGATGTAAGAGAGGCAAGAGAGCGTGCTAGAAATAGGAATGAATGGCGAGCGATTGTGACGCAGTTCCGGTAGGCCCTGCTGCTTCCTCCGGTGCCTTAGATGACCGCGGAGGTAGCAGCAGTAGGGGACTCAGCAGTATGAAGCTTCATCTGTGGTGGAAATGTGGGAGGTTGGGCTGTGGCACCCTAGCAGTACCAGCTGAACTCGGCTGAGTCCCTGGTTAGGCTGGAGGAACATAGAGAGTAGAGGTCCCCTTTTTTGTTTTGTTCTTGTTGATGTCGGCTACCCCCCAAAATTGGGGGAAGTGCCTTTGGTATATGGATGGATGGGAATAACAGGTTTCAAAGATGATGTGGCATTTGTGGGGCCTAGCTCTGACCATAAGAATGATAAAGGGCAACAAACTGTTCTACATTACCAAATCCAGCAGCTTGAGAAGTTGATACCTTTGCTGGACAACTTGGAAGGGTTCATATTTCCAAATTTTACTCATCCCTTTATCCAGTGTCGATGACACAGTTGTAGTTACTTTGACCTCAAACGGAGCTTTTCCATTTATTAATAAAGTTTCCATGTCACTAACTATAGTCCATTTCTTTTATCGAGGCATATTTGCACCGACTCGCAGGGGTGCCCTTTTAGTGGGAAAAGTTTCCTGATCGCTGATTGGTTGGACAAGATAATTCTAACCAATCAGCGATCAGGAAACTTTTCCGAGCTAAAAGGGCACCCCTGCGAGTCGGTGCAAATATGCCTCGATAAAAGAAATGGACTATAGGTGGTAAAGTTTTGTGGTAAAGTTTTACAAGTCCTATGTATGTAATTTTTACAAATTTAATTTCAACCTTTCAGGTTGTGAAGCAAGGCCTCACCTGAGAAATATTTTCATATGAGGCAGCTGGGTCACTGCAAATTATGAACATGAATGTTTTCTTCCTACATCGATAAAAACTCAATCATTACAAAGTATCAACCTCCTGATCCTTATATCGTTTTGCCCCGCAGGAAAAGCTAAGTGAAAAGAATAGGGTTGCACAGACAATAATTATTCACCTTTTCTGAAATTACTTTTAATTTCCCAAAACAGGCAGAGTAACAACCTATGTAAGGCACTGATTCCTCCTCTCAGTACCTCACCCAACTCCAATCAAGCATCTAGAAAGTCCACTACTTCAAAAGGTTAGTTTAGCCAATGTTAGATTATCATAATCATTATTACTAGCTAGGCTACAACCCTAGTTGGAAAAGCAAGATGCTATAAGGCCCAGGGCTCTAACGGGGAAAATAGCCCAGTGAGGAAATGAAATAAGAAAACAGATAGAATACTGTGTCTGAGTATACTCTCAAGCAAAAGAACTAACTCAAGACAGTGGAAGACCATGGTAGAGAGGAAATGGCACTACCCAAGGCTAGAGAACAACGGTTTGATTTTGGAGTGTCCTCATAGATGAGATGCTTATCATAGTTAAAGAGTTTCTTCTACCCTTACCAAGAGGTAAGTAGCCACTGAACAATTACAGCGCAGCAGATAGTTTACCTTCTCAGATACAGATAAGGGATTTTGACGAAGGAAAAATCTATTTCTGGGGAGAGACCTGTGACGCCCGGTGAAAAGGGTCCTTCTTTACACTTTTCTAATATAAATCTTCCAAATATACTAGAGAAAGATAAAAGCATGGAATGCAGAGGTTACAACCCTCGCGCGAACACCTTGTTGGTGTCATGTATTAAACAAGGGCGTGTGTAAACCACTATTCACAGGCTGTCTTCCATTTAGATAATCCCTTCATCAAAGGGGAGGGCCGTGACAGGCCCTAGAGAATACAGTTGGACTACTCCACCGACACCTACTACTCGTGCAGTACAGTATATCAAAAGGGTACATCTTTCATAAACAAGTATGCAGGACTGAGAAAATTGCAAACATTTCCTCCTTTATTTATGTAAGATGGGCCCACTTCCTTACCCTCAGGTGACAGATCTCAAGCATAAAACTATACGGGAAAGCAGAAGGTCTAATATTGTATCTATAAGTCTCTTCATTCCATATTCCTGTTCTCTACGACAAAACCTTTGATGATATTTAGAAAACACAATTCTCATGCAAAATTATTTAATATAAGAATACTCAACTGATGTTAGATGATAAGTTTATAAACATTCTTAATCGAACAAACAGTCCTCATACAATTATGCCATATACTCGTTTACCAATTGTTTACAGGTAATTCTGTATCATTTATATAAATGCTTCCACATTACAGCACAGCAGCTTCAAGATTTTGGATATGGCAGTAGAAAATTACAGTCTTCTCTAGTATAAAACAAAGTTATTTGATCTAATACAATGATGCTTTCAAAAATATTTAGTTTCCAGACATATTTCACCTTAAACTTTACTTCATAACATTATGATCAGTCCAAAAGCATTTCAGTAACCTCTGAAGGAGTAGTCCTAATTTAAATTACAGTATTTAAAAAACAAGGAGTGACTGAACAGTGTCTTCCTATATATGTTACTGATAGCTTTAATGAAGTAAAAATTTTATAAGAACTTTTAATTTTGAAGGGTCTCAACAATAAACCTCTGTGTTGCGATCACGGTATTTAAAAAACAAGGAGTGACTGAACAGTGTCTTCCTAGAGTATATGTTACTGATAGCTTTAATGAAGTAAAAATTTTATAAGAACCTTTAATTTTGAAGGGTCTCAAAGATAAACCTCTGTGTTGCGATTACAGTATTTAAAATACCAGGAGTGACTGAACATTGTCTTCCTAGAAACTGATAGCTTTAATGAAGTAGAAATTTTATAAGACCCTTTAATTTTGAAGGGTCTCAACGATAAACCTCTGTGTTGCGATTACGGTATTTAAAATACAAGGAGTGACTGAACAGTGTCTTCCTATATATGTTACTGATAGCTTTAATGAAGTAAAAAAATTTTAAGAACCTTTAATTTTGAAGGATCTCAAAGATAAACCTCTGTGTTGCGATTACAGTATTTAAAATACCAGGAGTGACTGAACATTGTCTTCCTAGAAACTGATAGCTTTAATGAAGTAGAAATTTTATAAGACCCTTTAATTTTGAAGGGTCTCAACGACAAACCTCTGAGTTGCGAAAACATTTAAGTCATCTGAAGAAGGCTATCCCAATGAAAGTCATACCAAAAGATTCCTTGTTCCTTTTAATCCAAGACACTTCAACAATCTTTAGGCTATAATCCACAACTTGGTCTTTCCTGGTGCCTTTATCAACTCTGTTGGGAGTCTGTCATTGGGGCTCACAATGTTCCAGTTTATGAAAAAAATATTCAACCTTGCAGCCTTTGAAACACTTACGCTTGATATGAAAACAGGATATTTTACATTTTCAATATCTAAAGTCACTGAGTCAATATCTTTAAAAGACTAAATGTCTTTTTCACAGCATATTGAGGTGACATAACTCTAGGCATTTTTTAAAGAGAACTTATATAGCATGTTTATTCAACCTGCAGTGACACAGTACCATAATGCTTGTGTAAACGTTTATCGTGAAGTTCCACTTCAAATGAGTTCAAACCAAAGTATACAATGTATACATAAACATTAAATGGAATACAGTAATGTATATTTCTAGTAATCTGAGTCAGATACTCAATAAATAACTAAAAACATAAACATAACAGCATTCATTCTAATACAAATATGAAACGTATAATGAAAAACTTGATAACGAATACACAGAGAAATGTTTGTCAGGCTGGGAGGAACATAGAGAGGAGACGTCCCCTTTTTTGTTTCTTTTATTTGATGTCGGGTACCCCCCAAAATTTGGGGAAGTGCCTTGGTATATGTATGTGATGTACACAGAGAAATGTTACAGCGGTAATTTTACAATAAAGAACTTAAAATCACTGCATAAGTACTCACATGGCCACAAAAAGTTGACTCTATCAAAGAGGTTCAGGCATAAATACTGTACAGTAAAAACAGGTCCAAATTCATGAGTCAAGATACCCAGCACTATAGTAACAACATATTAATGATCACGGATCTCCTGGATCAAAAAATAACGTCCCTGCCATTTTCCCTATTAAACTGATCATCAGTATATGAAATTGTACCGAAAATGACTTGTGACTAGATTGGAAAAATTGTGGTTATACACCTTGGTTTTGAACGGGTTCTCTTTCCTCTGCAATTCCCTTTCAATCAAGGATCATCTACATTTTGACTTATTTCCCGGCACTTCATCACTAACTGTCCAAGAGTTTCAACTATCTGAGGCAGAAGTTCGTCCTGGACGCACGGCTGACTAATATACGAGTTCAGTTGGCTAAGGTTATCATAGGCCGCATTTAATAAGGACTTTTCCTGCTTAATTCTAGTCTCTGAAGGATCGTCATACAGCACAGCGTCCTTCTTACCTCCGTGTACAACCACGGAATGAGAACCAAGCGAGCAAATTATGATAACGTTACTTTTACCAGAATGGACTTTGTGAACGTGTTCGCACAAACCAGAATCGTCACCACACGAGCAATTATACATATGCGAACACAAGTTTCCACACGGTAGGTCCTGGCACTCGGCAGAACAAAATTCCTCCGGACACTCGTCTCGGAGTTTAGTGACCTGAAAGGATCTGCTGCGATCCTCCTGGCAAACAACTTTCCATCTACCTTCCGACTCCGAAACGTCGCCGTCGGCAATTTCCAAACTCTTGGCGTGATTTCCTAATTGGGAAATATCGTTCGCTGCGCTGTGACTTGCTTCCTCTTGGGCGAGTCTTTGTTCGGTGTCTGTTTCTTCGATCCTCAAAAGAAGAAAGAGAAGATCATCAATCCTCTTCTTGGCTTTCGTCTTGGTAAAGAAGACTTCCAACGTATCGTGAAACCCTTTGCAATACATATCAGTGATAGTATTATAACTAGACAGGTCTCTGAAACACATGGCCCATAATTCTGGCTGACTAGCAATATTTGACTGAAAATACTCAACAAATTTCGGGAGAAAATTTTCATACTTTAATTTAAAATTCACAATGAGTTTACTCAAATTATGCTCCTCTCTCTCTTGCATCATAGCAGTGAGATCATTAACAACTTCCTTTTGGGAATCGCTCTCCACCAAGCTTTCAACTTTCTTTTTCCAACTCCTCTTTATGTGCCACTGACACACGACGTGAACGCTGACGTAGCCGAAGATGGCGAGAAAAGCTTCCCACCCGCTGAAGTCGGCATCAGTCATGACCCCTTGGAAGGAGAGGTTTGGACAACGCTCTTTTATGCTGTAGAAGAAATATCTGATCACCTCTTCAGTCCGGCAGTTACTTATAAAATGAGCAACGGGTATACCTGTCCCGTTGCCATCACGAATAATAAGTGACAATAAATAAAAACTATGTCTACCATTAAAGTACGTGGTGTCAATACAAAGAAAACCGTTAGTAGAAGAGTTCAAAAGGACAAGCTGCGCCTCTGTCTGTAAAGCAATGAAAAATATGTCTGACTTCGAGGGGAAGTATTTGTTGCAATTCCCAATGACGATGGGACAATACTGTGGCTTATACAGCATGATAGGATTAAATTCTTTCTTTTCCCACTCCTTGACTAACAAGAAAACTGAATTAGCATCTTCTTTATCCAACCTAAACGAAGACAGGTACTCGTGCTTGATGGCATTTAAAGTGCGAAGAGATATCAACTGCCCCTTCACAACCTCATCCTCTGCCTTCATTTCTCGATGAATGGCCTTGTTCCTCAGTTCCTCCTGAACCTGTTTCGGAGACGCACCGACCGAGAAACGACTCTTGATGTAATCCAAACTCTTACGGGCTATTGGGTGGAACTGGGTATTCTCAAACTTCAGCTCGTGATTATGAGAATAAAAATACTTGACGGTTACTTCGCCCTGATACGTTGTCACAAACATGCGGGAAGGACAAGTAGACCCCGTCTTGATGGTCCCCTTTTTGTACCTTCTACCAGTCAACCTTGGGGGCTCATCTTTTCTCCTATGAGACTTATTGGAGCCATCGTTTTGACATATGTAAATGGAATAAAGGCCATTCTTTGTTTGGCAATCTCCACGATGTTTAGTGAAGTAGGTAAAGTTTGTGATTTCTTCTTTTTCTTTCCATACATGAAATTCCTCGACTGAAGTGAACTTCAAGTTCTTCACTCCAATGCAAGCAGAATGCATCACCTCCATGTGTCTTATCATTTGGGACACATGGTAAAATTTTACTTGGCAATTGGGAAAAATACAGCTTCTTTTAGCACCGGAATTTTCCAGACCGCAATGCTCTTTGTGACGTCTCACGGAATTTTTATATTTCGACGAATAACCGCAATTCTCACACTGGAAGAAAACTCCTTTCCCAGGATCAACCTTTCTAAGTATTTGAGACTTTCGCGGTACGTTAGCACTGACACTATTCGAACCTTTATGAGACTGATGTGCATGACCTTTGTCCAAGGAATTCTCCTCACCGGAATTCCCAACAGATAATCCATCTTGGACGGTTATTAAAATACTCTTGGGACCAAACACTGCAGTTTCATCTGCCTCACCTTCTAGTTCTCGCCATCTTTCTTCGTTTGGTTCGGTTTTACATATCCTACTATCTATGGACACCACAGCGGGTAATTCCTCATTTCCCGGTTGATTAAAAGCCTCATTAGATTGCGGAGGTTCTACTTTAATTTTGCAGATTCTATTTCCCCTGTTTTCCAAGTCTTTTCCGACAGAAGGCCTACTTTTGACTGTAACAACTTTGCTTGTCACTGCATCACTAGAGTTTGAAATTTTTATCCGTTTCCTCTTAGGCCCTTGACGGTTATCTACAGACAGTCTTTTGCCTGCTGCACGATCCCCTTCACCAACATTACTTCCGTCATTTTCATAAACAATAAATTCTAATCTTGAAGAATCTTTATCAGTCTTTCCCCCCACAGAAACTGTTTTCACATTAGCAGGAGTGTAGATTGCTGTACGTTTACCAGGGGAACTACCACCTTGACTACTGTTGGGCTGTTTCCCAGGTGAAATTTGAAGGGTTGACTCTGCCTTGGACCCTTTCAAAATTCTTATGGGTATACTTTTTTCTCGATTGTTTGAACTTTCAGAACTTGCAGAGGGGAGCTGCACCAGCATTCCATCTTGTACGACGTACACGGCACCACCCAATTTAGTTCCGCCCAAACCTGTGCTTTTGGAACTAGTCTTTAGTAATGACAAACATGAAACTTTATCTGTCACCTTCTTTCTAACTTGTTTAGAAGACACCGATACCACGGCTCCTTTTCCATTTGAACGTTCGTTCCCTTGCGAAGTCGCTTCATTGTTACCTCGACTGGAAGCAGCAGTTTTTACAATGATTTTCGGACTACTAGTACCGACAGATGACTCATCCATGGTCGGAAAAATTCAACTATTGTACATATGATTCGCAAATGAAGTGTTAGTATTCAACTTCTACCTACAGAACTTTAAGACAAGAAGACCATATTACAATAATTTATACATATATAAATACTGTCTAGTTAACCAAAATCATCACAATTTTTAAACATTACCAGTGTAATATAAATAGAAACTTCTCTACGATAGTACGACTAGGCTTCTCAATCACTTTTTCTTCTCAGCTGGAATGAGTTATTGAATAAAGTTGACGAAATTTCGGCTTTGGTAAGGAGGCCTGGAAAATAAAACAATCTTGAATAGAAACAAGTTTTCAAACAATCATATTATCAACATACAAACCACCAGCGCATAAAATCTATTAATGTTTAGTCTCGGTATCAATTCCATTAAAACAAAAGGTAATCAAGCAATAATAAAAATCACACATATTAAAAGTAATCTGTATTTTTCATAACTATACAACCCTGAGTCCTTTGATAGGAGTATTGGAACTGCCGTTAATACTTAACGAGGTAGTTATGACTACTGGCAGGTGGCGGAAAGCCCCCCCCCACCAGTCAGTGAGCAAGACTTAAGCGGGGTTTAAAACCTGCTTGTCAAACGGTTCGAAGAGGTGGCAGACAGTCACAAATGCCATAAGGTTTGTGGACAAGGAAGCCCAGCCAGCAAAAGTCAGGCTAGAACAGACTTTCTTCAGACCGTTCGACAACTAAATACCGCGTTCACACGTTCGAACATCACTTGCTATCAATTCCATTAAAACAAAAGTTAATCAAGTAATAATAAAAATGTTATTTTCATTAGTAAAATAAATTTTTGAATATACTTACCCGATAATCATGTAGCTGTCAACTCCGTTGCCCGACAGAATTCTACGGAAGGGATACGCCAGCTATCACTATACTAGAAGGGGGTGTACTCACCAGCGCCACCTGTGGCCAGGTACTGCAGTACTTCTTGTTGACACCACCTCAATTTTTCCTCGGTCCACTGGTTCTCTATGGGGAGGAAGGGTGGGTCAATTAAATCATGATTATCGGGTAAGTATATTCAAAAATTTATTTTACTAATGAAAATAACATTTTTCAATATCAAACTTACCCGATAATCATGTAGCTGATTCACACCCAGGGGGGTGGGTGAAAACCAGTGTACATGACTATAAGATAGCTAAGTATCCCGTATTTCATATAATCAGTTATTCAAAATAACAATGAAATAATAAGTACCTGGTAAGGAAGTCGACTTGAACCATTACTCTGCCTTTAAAAGTTCGTCTTCCTTACTGAGCGCAGCGTTCCTCTTAGGAGGCTGAATCAACTCTAAGGTGCTAAAGTATACAGGGCTGCAACCCATACTAAAGGACCTCTACACAACCTCTAACCCAGGCGCTTCTCAAGAATGAATTGACCACCCGCCAAATCAAAAAAGGATGCGGAAGGCTTCTTAGCCTACCGTAACAACCCAAAAAACAACAATAAAAGCATTCAAGAGAAAGGTTAAAAAAGGTTATGGGATTAAGGGAATGTAGTGGCTGAGCCCTCACCTACTACTGCACTCGCTGCTACGAATGGTCCCAGGGTGTAGCAGTTCTCGTAAAGAGACTGGACATCTTTAAGATAAAATGATGCAAACACTGACTTGCTCCTCCAATAAGTTGCATCCATAATGCTCTGCAGAGAACGGTTCTGATTAAAGGCCATCGAAGTGGCTACAGCTCTCACTTCGTGGGTCCTTACCTTCAGCAAAGCAAGGTCTTCATCCTTCATGTGAGAATGGGCTTCTCTAATCAGAAGCCTTATATAATACGAAACTCCGTTTTTGGACATAGGCATCGAAGGTTTCTTGATTGCACACCATAAGGCTTCTGACTGTCCTCGTATAGGTTTAGACCTATTAAGATAATATTTCAGAGCTCTGACAGGGCAAAGAACTCTTTCTAGCTCGTTACCCACCATGTTGGAAAGGCTAGGAATTTCAAACGATCTAGGCCAAGGACGTGAAGGAAGTTCATTCTTAGCTAAAAATCCGAGCTGTAAAGAACATGTTGCAGATTCGGATGTGAACCCAATGTTCTTGCTGAAGGCGTGAACCTCACTAACTCTTTTAGCTGTTGCAAGGCAGACGAGGAAAAGAGTCTTGAGGGTAAGGTCTTTGAAGGAAGCTGACTGGAGAGGTTCGAACCTAGGAGACATAAGGAACCTTAAGACTACGTCTAGATTCCAGCCTGGAGTGGATAAACGACGTTCTTTAGAAGTCTCGAAAGATTTAAGGATGTCTTGAAGGTCCTTGTTGGAAGAAAGGTCCAAACCTCTGTGGCGGAGAACTGAAGCCAACATACTTCTGTACCCCTTAATCGTAGGAGCCGAAAGGGATCTCTCATTCCTTAGATGTAATAGGAAGTCAGCTACTTGGGTTACAGAGGTATTGGTAGAGGAAACTGCATTGGCTCTACACCAGCTTCGGAAGACTTCCCACTTGGATTGGTAGACTCTACGAGTGGATACCCTCCTTGCTCTGGCAATCGCTCTGGCTGCCTCCTTCGAAAAGCCTCTAGCTCTAGCGAATCTTTCGACAGTCTGAAGGCAGTCAGACGAAGAGCGTGGAGGTTTGGGTGTACCTTGTCTACGTGAGGTTGACGTAGAAGGTCCACTCTTAGAGGGAGAGTCCTGGGAACGTCGACCAGCCATTGTAGTACCTCTGTGAACCATTCTCTTGCAGGCCAAAGGGGAGCAACCAGCGTCAGCCGTGTCCCTTCGTGCGAGACGAACTTCTGAATGACTCTGTTGATGATCTTGAACGGTGGGAATGCGTAAAGGTCGAGATGGGACCAATTCAGCAGAAAAGCATCCACGTGAACTGCTGCTGGGTCTGGAACTGGGGAACAGTACAAAGGAAGCCTCTTGGTCATGGAGGTGGCAAACAGATCTATCGTAGGCTGACCCCACAAGGTCCAAAGTCTGTTGCACACGCTCTTGTGAAGGGTCCATTCCGTGGGGATGACTTGATCTTTTCTGCTTAGGCGATCTGCTGAGACGTTCATGTTGCCCTGAATGAACCTCGTTACCAGAGTGAGGTTTTGACTTCTTGACCAAATGAGGAGGTCCCTTGCTATCTCGTACAGGTTCCTCGAATGGGTCCCTCCCTGCTTGGAGATGTAAGCCAAGGCTGTGGTGTTGTCGGAGTTCACCTCCACCACCTTGCCTAGCAGGAGAGACTTGAAGTTCATTAGGGCCATATGAACTGCCAGCAGCTCCTTGCAGTTGATGTGGAGCGTTTCCTGTTCCTTGTTCCATGTTCCCGAGCATTCCTGTCCGTTCAAGGTCGCGCCCCAGCCCGAGTCTGATGCATCCGAGAAGAGATGAAGATTGGGGGTCTGAATCGCTAACGATAGGCCCTCCTTGAGAAGGAGGTTGGTCTTCCACCACAAGAGAGTGGTCTTCATCTCTTTGGTGACAGGAATAGAGAATGCTTCGAGCGTCAAATCCTTGTCCCAATGAACTGCTAGATGGAATTGGAGAGGGCGGAGGTGGAGTCTCCCTAACTCGACGAACAGGGCTAACGATGACAGGGTCCCTGTTAGACTCATCCACTGTCTCACCGAGCAACTGTTCCTCTTCAGCATGCTCAGGATGCATTCTAGGGCTTGGCTTATCCTTGGGGCCGATGGAAAAGCCCGAAAAGCCTGACTCCGAATCTCCATTCCCAGGTAAACTATGGATTGGGAGGGAATGAGCTGGGACTTTTCTAAGTTGACTAATAGACCCAGTTCCTTGGTCAAGTCCAAAGTCCAGTTGAGACTCTCCAGACAGCGACGACTCGTGGAGGCTCTTAACAGCCAGTCGTCTAAATAAAGGGAGGCTCTGATGTCCGATAAGTGGAGGAATTTTGCAATATTCCTCATCAGATGCGTAAACACCATAGGAGCTGTGCTTAGGCCAAAACACAGGGCTTGGAATTGGTACATAACCTTTCCAAAAACGAATCTCAGGAAAGGTTGGGAGTCTGGATGAATAGGAACGTGAAAGTAATCGTCTTTCAGATCCAACGAGACCATCCAGTCCTCCTGCCTGACCGCTGCTAGGACCGACTTCGTCGTCTCCATAGTGAACGTCTGCTTGGTGACATAAGCATTGAGCGCGCTGACGTCCAGCACCGGTCTCCAACCTCCTGTCTTCTTGGCCACCAGAAAGAGACGGTTGTAGAAGCCCGGGGATTGATGGTCCCGGACTATGACCACTGCCTTCTTCTGTAACAGGAGCGACACCTCCTGGTGTAACGCTAGCCTCTTGTCCTTTTCCTTGTAGTTGGGAGAGAGGTTGATGGGAGAAGTGGTCAGAGGGGGTTTGCGGCAGAATGGTATCCTGTAACCCTCCCTTAGCCACTTGACAGACTGGGCGTCTGCACCTCTTCTTTCCCAAGCTTGCCAGAAGGTCTTGAGTCTGGCTCCTACTGCTGTCTGGAGAGGAGGAGAGTCAGTGTTTGCCTTTTGAAGTCTTGGGACCTTTCCTAGACCTGCTCCTGGAAGAGTCTGGACGGGAGCTTCCTCGGCTGGGGGCTCTGCCACGAAAGGGCGGAATAAACCTTGTAGCAGGAGTATCGGCCACTGGGGTGCGGTAAGTTCTGGGAACTGAGGGAGCAACCTTAGCCTTACGAGCTGAAGAGGCCACAAGATCATGAGTGTCCTTCTGAATCAGGGCCGCAGACAAATCCTTGATAAGCTCTTCGGGGAACAAGAACTTAGAAAGCGGAGCAAAAAGGAGTTGAGACCTTTGACAAGGTGTGATGCTAGAAGAAAGAAAAGTGCAAAGTTGCTCCCTTTTCTTAAGAACTCCTGAAACAAACATTGAAGCAAGCTCGCCGGACCCATCCCGAATTGCTTTATCCATGCAGGACATTATAAGCATGGCTGAGTCCTTGTCCGCAGGGGTGGTCTTCTTGCTCAAGGCTCCCAGGCACCAGTCAAGAAAATTGAAAATCTCAAAGGCACGAAATACCCCCTTTAAGAAGTGGTCTAAGTCGGAAAAGGTCCAGCAGACCTTAGAGCGCCTCATCGCTGATCTACGAGGAGAGTCGACCAAACTTGAGAAGTCAGCCTGGGCAGAGGCAGGGACTCCCAAGCCTGGTTCCTCTCCTGTGGCATACCATACGCCCGCCTTAGAAGTCAGCTTAGTAGGTGGGAACATAAAGGAAGTCTTCCCTAGTTGCTGTTTGGACTGCAACCAATCCCCTAATATTCTTAAAGCTCTCTTAGAGGATCTAGCAAAGACGAGCTTAGTATAGGCCGACTTAACAGGTTGCATGCCCAGCGAAAACTCAGATGGAGGAGAGCGGGGGGTAGCAGAAACAAAATGGTCCGGGTATACCTCTCTGAAAAGAGCCAGGACCTTACGAAAGTCAATGGGTAGAGGAGAAGACTTGGGTTCCTCCACGTCCGAAGAGGGATCTAGGTGCGCAGCTTCCTCCTCAGAAACCTCATCACCAGAGTGTAGCGAAGTGAGAGGTAAAGTAACAGCGGTATGCTGAACAGCAGAATCTTGACAAGCGGGTGCATAAACACTTGCAGTTTCATCCTCAAGTCTCTGTTGCTGAATTAAAACCTGAGGTTCAGGCTGCAAAGACTGGTCAAGAAGTGTAGAGGAAGGTAGGTGCATGGGTTGAGGTGGCTGACTCCTAGCATGAGCTTCCTGTCTCAAGTGTTGCGCTTGCTGCAAGGGTTGTGGATGCGCAGTAGCAGGTTCCTGACTAACGAGTTGAGGTTCTTGAGGTGTGAGCTGCGAGAGTTGAGGTAGTGGCTGCGCAGAACTCAGTTCCTGTCTCACGAGTTGAGGTTCCTGAGGTGCTAGCCTCAAGAGTTGAGGCTCTCGCCTTGAGGGAAGTTGAGGTCGCTGCAGCGAGAGCTGAGGTGGTTGCCTCATGGATGGAAGAGGTTGTCGTACCTCAAGAGGTTGCTGCCTCGATGGTCTAACCGCAAGAGGAAGAGGAGGAAGTAAGGCATAAGACTCCTGTTCCCATTGTTGAGGTTGTCTTAAGGAAGGTGGAGGTTGCTGCACACCGCTGGTAACTGGCAACTCCGAACGCGGTAAGGTAGCCTGAGGAACCTCAACTTCGTACGCCTGGCAGACTGGACTGCGGTGAGGCGGAGCGCTCGCAGGCGGAGGTGTAACCTTCTCAGCCTGAAACTCACGCATTAAGACCGCAAGCTGTGACTGCATGGACTGCAGCAAAGTCATCTTGGGATCAACAGACGCTAAGGTCTGCTGAGGCAAAGCCTTAACAGAAGATGAGGTCTGCTGAGGCATCGCCTTACCTCTCTTAGGAGGTGTACAGTCACCTGATGACTGAGGAGAGTCAGAGCTAATCCAATGACTGCATCCAGGTTGTAGAACTCTTGAGGTCTGGACTTTACGTTTAAGAGGTCTTGAGACCTGAGTCCAGCGTTTTCTCCCCGATATTTCTTCTGCAGACGAGTAAAATACGGGCTCAATCGTCTGCGGGTGGGAGTGACGGTCTCTGTAAGACACGCCCGCAACCACCGAGGATACTTCTGTGCGCCGATCAAGGCCTGCCGAACCCTTTTGCCCTTCGACATTGCTTCTCCCCTGGGCTTGGGAGCTTGCAAGAGGTCCCGGACTGGGAGGACGACTGGCACGCACAGAAGTACTCTCACGCACAACACTGACACTGGCACTAGCACTCGGCACCGCACTGACACTAGCACTTGGCACAGCACTGGCACTACCACCTCCCACTGCACTTTTGACCTTAAGCTCTTTGACGTCTGCCAAGAGAGACTTATGGTCACTAACTACCGATTCCACTTTGTCACCTAAAGCCTGAATGGCACGCAAAACATCGGACATATCAGGCTGAGCACAAATAGTAGGTTCGGGGGTAGCCACTACAGGGGGAGGAAAAGGTTGAGGATCATGAGGTGAGGAAAAAAGTGAAGAGCGAGAAGAACTCCTCCTAACTCTCTCTCTCTCTCTAACTTAGTTGAATATTTAAGGAATCGAACAAACTCAAGTTCCGAAAGTCCGGCGCATTCCTCACATCGATCTTCCAACTGACAGGGTCTTTCCCTACAGTCGGAACAAGCGGTGTGAGGATCAACCGAGGCCTTCGGAATACGCCTATTACAAGACCTACATCGTCTATGGGGTGGGGCTTGTGAAAGGTCGGACATCTTGAATCAAAGAGCTAGTCAAGGGGGATTCCAAATCAAGCAAAAGATCGTTAACCATTAATCAAAGCAAAATAAAAGCTATCTAAGCTAATAGAAAAGTTTCCAGTATAGCGAAAGCTGAAATCTTAGAGAAATACTTCACCAAAAACCGTGAACAATACTCCAAAATTATAAGCGTATCCAAGAACGTCTTGCCGGAAGCACGACAGAGGAAAAATTGAGGTGGTGTCAACAAGAAGTACTGCAGTACCTGGCCACAGGTGGCGCTGGTGAGTACACCCCCTTCTAGTATAGTGATAGCTGGCGTATCCCTTCCGTAGAATTCTGTCGGGCAACGGAGTTGACAGCTACATGATTATCGGGTAAGTTTAATATTGAAAAATCACATATTTTAAAAGTAATTTGTATTTTTCATAACTACACAACCCTGAGTCCTTTGATAAGAGTGTTGGAACTGCCGTTAATACTTAACGAGGTAGTTATGACTACTGGCAGGTGGCGGAAACCCCCGCCCACCAGTCAGCGAGCTTGTCAAACGGTTCGAAGAGGTAGCAGACAGTCTACAAATGCATAAGGTTTGTGGACAAGGAAGCCCAGCCACCAAAAGTCAGGCTAGAACAGACTTTCTTCGAATCGTTCGACAACTAAATACCCCGTTCACACGTTTGAACATTACTTCAAACACTTGTATGTTGAACCGCGTTTGACGAACCGTTCTACCGTGAAAACCCGCCTTCACACTTCAGACATTTATGTCAGAGACTTGCAAGGTGATTGAGGTGGAAAGAGTATCCTATAGGACTCGAGTTTGTATACAGAAGGTCCTCAACTTACAAACTTAATAGGATCCAAGAAGTTGTTTCTTACGTCAATTTGTTTGCAAGTTGAATTTTGTTCAATTTTGGCCTAGGGTAAGCCTAGCCTGACTCCCTTGCCTAAAATTTCAAGCTACAAAATGTTATTTTCATTAGTAAAATAAATTTTTGAATATACTTACCCGGTGATCATATAGCTGTCAGCTCTGCTGCCCGACAGAAAAAACCTACGGACGGAATACGCCAGCGATCGCTATACAGGTGGGGGTGTACATCAACAGCGCCATCTGTCGAGCAGGTACTCAAGTACTCGATGTCAACACAGAACCAATTTTCTCCTCGGTCCACTGGGTCTCTATTGGGGAGGAAGGGTGGGTCCTTTAATTTATGATCACCGGGTAAGTATATTCAAAAATTTATTTTACTAATGAAAATAACATTTTTCAATATTAAACTTACCCGGTGATCATATAGCTGATTCACACCCAGGGGGGTGGGTAGAGACCAGCATATATGTTAACATTAAGAGCTAGGTATTCCGTATTTCATTTTAGCAGTTATTCAAAATAACAAACATAAAATTAATAAGTACCTGGTAAGGAAGTCGACTTGAACAATTACTCTGCCTTTTTAAGTACGTCTTCCTTACTGAGCCTCGCGATCCTCACAGGATGCTGAGCGACTCCTAGGAGCTGAAGTATGAAGGGTTGCAACCCATACTAAAGGACCTCATCAAAACCTCTAATCTAGGCGCTTCTCAAGAAAGAATTTGACCACCCGCCAAATCAACCAGGATGCGAAAGGCTTCTTAGCCTTCCGGACAACCCAAAAAACAACAATAAAAAGCATTTCAAGAGAAAGATTAAAAAGGTTATGGGATTATGGGAATGTAGTGGTTGAGCCCTCACCCACTACTGCACTCGTTGCTACGAATGGTCCCAGGGTGTAGCAGTTCTCGTAAAGAGACTGGACATCTTTAAGGTAAAATGATGCGAACACTGACTTGCTTCTCCAATAGGTTGCATCCATTACACTCTGCAGAGATCTGTTTTGTTTGAAGGCCACTGAAGTTGCGACAGCTCTAACTTCATGTGTCCTTACCTTCAGCAAAGCATGGTCCTCCTCATTCAGATGGGAATGAGCTTCTCGAATCAAAAGTCTGATATAATAAGAAACTGCATTCTTCGACATAGGAAAAGATGGTTTCTTAATGGCGCACCATAAAGCTTCTGACTGACCACGTAAAGGTTTAGTACGTCTCAAATAGTACTTAAGAGCTCTTACAGGGCATAGTACTCTTTCTTGTTCATTTCCAACCAAATTAGCAAGGCTTGGAATATCGAACGATTTGGGCCAAGGACGAGAAAGAAGTTCGTTTTTGGCTAAAAAACCAAGCTGTAAGGAACATGTAGCCGTTTCAGATGTAAATCCAATGTTCCTGCTGAAGGCGTGTATCTCACTGACTCTTTTAGCTGTTGCTAAGCAGACGAGGAAAAGAGTCTTCAAAGTGAGATCTTTAAAAGAGGCTGATTGAAGTGGTTCGAACCTTGCTGACATAAGGAACCTTAGTACCACGTCTAAGTTCCAACCTGGTGTGGCCAACCGACGCTCCTTTGAGGTCTCAAAAGACTTAAGGAGGTCCTGTAGATCTTTGTTGTTGGAAAGATCTAAGCCTCTGTGACGGAAGACTGCTGCCAACATGCTTCTGTAACCTTTGATCGTGGGAGCTGAAAGGGATCTTTCCTTCCTTAGGTATAAAAGGAAGTCAGCTATCTGAGTTACAGAGGTACTGGTTGAGGATACTGATTTCGACTTGCACCAGCTTCGGAAGACTTCCCACTTCGACTGGTAGACTTTGAGAGTGGATGTCCTCCTTGCTCTAGCAATCGCTCTGGCTGCCTCCTTCGAAAAGCCTCTAGCTCTCGAGAGTCTTTCGATAGTCTGAAGGCAGTCAGACGAAGAGCGTGGAGGCTTGGGTGTACCTTCTTTACGTGCGGCTGACGCAGATGGTCCACTCTTAGAGGAAGTGTTCTGGGAACGTCTACTAGCCATTGCAGTACCTCGGTGAACCATTCTCTCGCGGGCCAGAGGGGAGCAACCAACGTCAACCTTGTCCCTTCGTGAGAGGCGAACTTCTGCAGTACTCTGTTGACGATCTTGAACGGGGGGAACGCATAAAGGTCTAGATGGGACCAATCCAGAAGAAAGGCATCTATGTGAACTGCTGCTGGGTCCGGAATCGGTGAGCAATAAATTGGGAGCCTCTTGGTCATCGAGGTTGCGAACAGATCTATGGTAGGCTGACCCCATAAGGCCCATAGTCTGTTGCAAACATTCTTGTGAAGGATCCACTCTGTTGGGATGATTTGACCCTTCCGGCTGAGGCGGTCTGCCATGACATTCATGTCGCCTTGAATGAACCTCGTTACTAGGGATACGTTTCGATCTCTTGACCAGGTGAGGAGGTCCCTTGCGATCTCGTACAACGTCATCGAATGAGTCCCTCCTTGCTTGGAGATGTACGCCAAGGCTGTGGTGTTGTCGGAGTTCACCTCCACCACCTTGCCTAGAAGGAGGGACATGAAGCTTCTCAAGGCCAGATGAACTGCCAGTAGCTCCTTGCAGTTGATGTGCAACGTTCTTTGATCCGCATTCCACGTGCCCGAGCATTCCCGACCGTCCAATGTCGCACCCCAGCCCGTGTCCGATGCGTCCGAGAAGAGAAGGTGGTCGGGGGTCTGAACAGCCAGTGGCAGACCCTCCCTGAGGAGAATGTTGTTCTTCCACCAAGTCAGTGAAGACTTCATCTTCTCGGAAATAGGAATCGAGACCGCTTCTAGCGTCTTGTCCTTTCTCCAGTGAGCAGCTAAGTGAAATTGAAGGGGGCGGAGGTGGAGTCTCCCTAACGCGATGAACTGGTCCAGTGATGAAAGCGTCCCTATCAGACTCATCCACTGTCTGACTGAACATGGGTCCTTCTTCAGCATGGACTGGATGCATTCTTGGGCTTGACTGATTCTGGGGGCCGACGGAAAAGCCCGAAAAGCTTGACTCTGAATCTCCATTCCTAGGTATACTATAGTTTGGGATGGGACGAGTTGGGACTTTTCCATATTGACCAGGAGACCCAATTCCTTGGTCAGATCTAGAGTCCACTGTAGATTCTCCAGACAGCGACGACTTGACGCAGCTCTTAAAAGCCAGTCGTCCAAATAGAGGGAGGCTCTGATGTTTGCTAAATGCAGGAACTTGGCAATATTCCTCATCAGTTTGGTAAAAACTAGAGGTGCCGTGCTTAGGCCAAAGAACAGGGCTTGGAACTGGTATACAACCTTCCCGAAAACGAACCTTAGAAAAGGTTGGGAATCTGGGTGGATGGGGACGTGAAAGTAAGCGTCCTTTAGGTCTAACGAGACCATCCAGTCTTCCTTCCTGACCGATGCTAGAACCGACTTTGTCGTCTCCATGGTGAACGTCTGCTTTGTGACAAAGACATTCAGAGCACTGACGTCTAGCACCGGTCTCCACCCTCCTGTCTTCTTCAGCACTAAGAAGAGGCGGTTGTAGAAGCCCGGGGATTGATGGTCCCGGACTATGACTACCGCTCCCTTTTGTAGTAAGAGAGACACCTCTTGCTGTAAAGCTTGTCTCTTGTCCTCCTCTCTGTACCTGGGAGAGAGGTCGATGGGAGTTGTTGCTAGAGGGGGGTTGCGCAAGAATGGAATCCTGTACCCCTCCCTGAGTAACTTCACAGACTGTGCGTCTGCGCCCCTGTTCTCCCAGGCCTGCCAGTAGTTCTTGAGCCTGGCTCCCACTGCTGTCTGAAGAAGGTGGCAGTCAGACTCTGCCTCTAGAGGACTTGGAACCCTTCTTCTTGCTCCCACGTTGACTTCCGGCACGAGCACCTCCTCTGCTGGAGGCTCTGCCACGAAAGGGCGGAATGAACCTTGACGCTGGAGTGTCCATCCTGGGTCTAGGCACGGAGGGCAAAGGGGTGGCTTTGCGTGCGGATGACGCCACCAGGTCATGAGTGTCTTTCTGGATCAAGGAGGCGGCAATCTCCTTGATCAACTCTTCAGGGAAGAGACACTTCGAGAGGGGAGCAAACATAAGCTCCGACTTTTGGCATGGGGTGACTCCAGCTGACAAGAAGGAGCAAAGGTGATCCCGCTTCTTGAGAACCCCGGACACGAAAGAAGCCGCAAGCTCACTAGAACCATCCCGTATGGCTTTGTCCATGCAGGACATAATGAGCATGGAAGTTTCCTTATCAGAAGGGGAGGTCTTCCTGCTCAACGCTCCCAAACACCAGTCCAAGAAGTTAAAGACTTCGAATGCACGGAAAACTCCCTTCATAAGATGGTCCATATCCGAAGGAGTCCAGCAAATCTTGGAGCGTCTCATAGCCAGCCTGCGGGGAGAGTCTACCAGACTTGAGAAGTCGCCCTGGGCAGAGGCAGGAACTCCCAAGCCGAGAACTTCTCCCATGGCATACCAGACGCTAGATCTGGAAGCAAGCTTGGCCGGGGGAAACATGAAGGATGTCTTCCCAAGTTGCTTTTTGGACTGCAACCACTCTCCCAGTACCCTTAAAGCTCTCTTGGACGAGCGAGCGAGTACGAGCTTCGTAAAGGCAGGTGCTGCTGACTGCATGCCTAAAGCGAACTCAGAGGGAGGCGAGCGTGGTGCTGCAGACACAAACTGATCCGGATATAAATCCTTGAACAGCACAAGCACTTTCCTAAAGTCTAAGGAGGGAGGCGTGGTCTTGGGTTCGTCGATGTCCGAGTGTTGGTCGTCAAGATGTGCAGTTTCGTCATCATCAGAGGGTGCATCGTCTGAATGTTGAGGAGGAAGAGGCAACGGAGTAGGTAAAAGCTGGACGGCTGAGTCCGGCAGCACGGGTGCATGCGTGGCTGCACTGGACCCAACGTCATGCCACTGTTGGTCAGTCTGAGAACTGGCAACAACCAAAGCTGAGTGGGTGCGCAAAGCGTCTACTCCCGACTGTGGAAGGATAGCGGAGACCACCGTGGGTTGCGGAGGCTGACGCACCGCGTCAAAACACGGCAGCTTAACTCCACCCTCCTGTTGTTGTGGTAGCTCACGAACGGCAACGGGGGATTCCGTGCGTCTGTGAACGTCAGCATGCGTCTGGCAGGGTCGACTGCGCATGGGTGGAGGAGCTCTCACAGCTGGAGTGTGGGAGCAGGCAGCCTCAGCGTCTGCTGGGCGCACAACCGTGGTAGGTTGTAGGCTAACGGGTGCAGCGTCAACCTTCTCCGCACGATACTCCTGCATAACAGCAGCTAACTGAGTCTGCATAGACTGCAGCAAAGACCACTTAGGGTCTACAACAGCGGGTGCGGCAACAGACGGAGCTACTGCCTGTTGTGACTTAGGGTCTACAACAGCGGGTGCGGCAACAGACGGAGTTACTGCCTGTTGCGGTACCACTTTGCCTCTCTTAGGAGGTGTGCAGTCGTCGGAGGACTGCAGCGAGTCCGAACTGACCCAGTGGCTACACCTGGGCCGTTGGACTTGCTCGGAAGGGACCTTGCGTTTAAGAGGCCGTGAGACCTTGGTCCATCGTTTCTGGCGAGAAACTTCTTCCGCAGACGAGGAATGAACGGGCTCACTCGTCTTCTTGTGGGTGGGACGATCTAGGAAAGATACGTCCGAAACCACGGAGGGAACGTCTGTCCGCTGATTAAAGCCTGTCGAACCCTTTGGTCGTACGACATTGCTTCTCCCCTGGGCTTGGGAGCTTGCAAGAGGTCCCGGACTGGGAGGACGACAGGCACGAACAGACGCACCCTCATGCGTAACACTGACACTTTGCACTGCACTGACACTCACTTCACTTCCCACTGCACTTTTACCTTTCAACTCCCTGACGTCAGCCATGAGTTGATTGCGGTCATTCGCCAATGACTCGACTCTCTCACCTAGAGCCTGGATGGCACGCATCATATCTGCCATTGAAGGTTGATGAGAGCTAGCAGGGGGGTCGGGTGCAACCACTACAGGGGAAGGAATAGGTTGTGGGGCATGGGGAGAGGAAAAATCAATTGAGCGAGACGAACTCCTCCTGATCCTATCCTTCTCTAGCCTACGTGCATATTTCAGGAATTCTTGAAAATCGAATTCCGAAAGCCCAACGCATTCCTCACATCGATCTTCCAATTGACAGGCTTTACCCCTACAATTGGAACAAATGGTGTGCGGATCGATAGAGGCCTTCGGAAGACGCCTTGAACAGTCCCTAGCGCTACACTTCCTGTACTTGGGGACTTGAGAAGGGTCAGACATCTTGAATTAGTCAAAGGGGGGAATTCAAAATCTATCCAAGTCGTCAACAAATAATCCAAAATCTAACAAAAGAATGCAAGGAAGTATTGAAGATAACTTCTGCACAGCGATAGCTAATAACCAGAAATGAATACTTCACCAAATAATGTGAAAATCAATCCAGAAAACAAGAGCGTATTTAGTAGGTCTTGCCGGTGGCACGACAGAGAGAAAATTGATTCTGTGTTGACATCGAGTACTTGAGTACCTGCTCGACAGATGGCGCTGTTGATGTACACCCCCACCTGTATAGCGATCGCTGGCGTATTCCGTCCGTAGGTTTTTTCTGTCGGGCAGCAGAGCTGACAGCTATATGATCACCGGGTAAGTTTAATATTGAAAAAGCCAAATACATATGAAATAAATATCAAGTTACTGCAAATGTAGTTTTGCTTACTGTATTAAATGATATAATACTGTTTTATTAATGAATTTCTTTACTATATTACAGTATATGAACTCTAGATACTATAAAATATCAGAGATCAATGATTTCAGATGGATTTGTGTTTGTACCTCTGAATGCTGTAAGTCATATGGTTATAAGTTGAGGAGCTTCTTAATCAGGAAAAATATTACAATTTCTTTAAGTAATCTATATTTTTCCTATGTAAGCAAACTTCAATCCTCTGATAGAAGTATGACTTAAGCAAAGCTGCAATGGACGTTAAAATTTCACTCTCAAATACTTTGAGCGAGGCAAAACTGGTTTTGAAGAAAGTGCTTGCAGATGTTGCTACGCGCCTTCTAACCAAACTGGCGGAACTCATGAAGGAGCATTCGCCTGGTGTGTGAGCTCAGAGGGCTGCACGCGTATGAGACTCATGATGCTTTGAAGGCATGGTGGGAAACACTTTTGGCTCCGCATAGCCATCGGGCAGATTCGTCTGAAGGCTCCGAAGAGCTAGTGCACAGCGGTAGAGAGTCATCAGCACACTTATGAGCAGCTAAAGGGGGTTCGCACGCTCGGCTAGAACTCAGGAGAGAACTAGACTTCAGAACCTTTGGTGGAAGAGGAACTGCGGAGGAAGTTTCCGCCAGAGGCACAAGACCGTTTGGAAGGCAGGGCCGAGGCCAACCCATGCGAAAGCAGATATGCACTACCACAATGGCCCTAGCTTCAACACCTCCAGACGTCCTTCTTTCTTGGGGGAACCCGAAAGCCTTAATTAAGGTCAAAACTGACACAAAACATCAAGAGATTTAGACTACCTTTGAGGGGCACCAGCCGCTGCTTTGCTATGGTAAGCAACGGGGACTTCATTACCAGGAAGTTGTCTGGGGGTTAGACAGTCATCACTTTTATCCGATCAATCTCTGGAGGAAGCAAAAAGGGAAGAGGCAGGTGGAAGGATACTAGCCGCAGAAGAAAAAAGTCGGGGATTTCTTTAACTTCGAGGATGAACCCGAAGGAGAAGAATCCCTTTTAGACTTCTTCCTGTGTCTATTATACTGCTCCCCCTGGGAGGATGGCCACTCCCGATACTCGGCACAAGGAGAAGTCTCCGTGTAGGAATGTCGTCTGCACGAAGGGAAAAGTCGGTGAGGATCTGTCTCAGCTGATATAATGGTAGTGCAAGAATGGCCGGATATGCCAGGACAAACCAGCATGATTGCAGTCCTCAAACAATAATTATACTGTACCTGTAAAAGAAAAAGAAAATAGAGTTATTATAGCCAGTTAATAGGAAAAATTTCAGGAGAGATGTTTCCCATTTTCATTCAACCGTAGCCAAATCAAAAGTGGGTTAAGTTGCTAGGTGAGTGAGTCTACCCACCACTAACTAGCGGAGGGTCACACCTCACATTAAAATTTTATGGCTAAACCATCTTGCGCTGAATCATATCTCCTGGGCAAAGAACAAATGTTTGCATTTGTTCGGGAATAAAGTGAGTTTCAATTTGTTGAACTAAACAGTACCCCTCTTTCTGCATTTCACCTCTATTTTCATTAGGTTTCACCAAGAGGCATCCTTAGTCTACCCTGGCCATAACACACAAAGCTACAGTAGGTGTGCAGATCGTTTGGTCACCAAGCCTACCGCTCTTATAGAAAATGAGAATCCTTCCAAACCACGTCTGTCATCAGCAACACATAATTGTATTTATAGATATATATGACTCCCAAATGTAAACACTGGGATGCCTGCTATTTACAGGGACACCTCTAATATCAAGAAATTAATTTCTTTTGATTGGAAATTTGCTTGTACTGATGGTTTTTATGTGATTTCGATGAATTTGATAGTAATTTCTATAGGAAATTTGTCATTCTTTCATGTAAGAACTCTCATCTTCCATGGAGGAAGATGAAAATTCATATATGAAAAATTTACTCATTTCCTATAGAAATTACTATAAAATTCACTCAAATCATAAAAAATATCAGTATAAGCAAATTTAGAAATGAAAGGAATTCATATGGTGTCCCATGCAAAAATAGGAGTGGAAAAAAAACCTACAGACTAACTGCCTAAGTTATCTCTCAAGCACCGTTCTCTCTCTAGTTCAGTTTTCTTTTGAGCTCTGTTGTCTTTCAAAAATAGACTTCTCATTCTTTAACATAGTCCACTTTTAAAAGGGAAACAAACACAAGAACACCAGTTAACCTATTCGCCAACTAACCTAACGAAGGAGCGGTATCCTTACTTTCAAGGAAGTATCCCCCCCTTGGACAGCCGTATCCTTAGATTACTCTGAGACTTATTCTGCCATGTCCTACCTTATTTACTTATTGGTCTTTAGTCGTATTTGGCTCGCAACTCAACATTATCTCATTATTCCTCTGTTCTGGCAAGCGATATATACTGTACTGCGTTACGTGCGTTCGCCTTGCGGACAAGCATTTTGACGGACTAAAATTCTGTGATTCAGCTACCTACACACTACCCGTACTCCATTTTATGTGAGACACCTTAAGCCAAAGCCAATGGTTTTCTGCTAAATTAATCTACTCTTCAGGATATAAAGACTATATAGCAAAATTCCTGTAGCCTTTATATAACGACGGACCGGAACATGTTGTGTTGCATAGAATACCATCTAGCCTAAATTTGAGGTGGTCGATGTGGTAACGTTCCTGACTGGTGAACGCCAGACTGGTGAACGCCAGACTAGTGAACGCCAGACTGGGGTTCGAGTCCCCCTCAAACTCGTTAGTTCCTTCAGTCGCTGCAACCTCACCATCCTTGTAAGCTAAGGATGTTGTGTTAGGGGGAGCATATAGTTCTACCCGCTGAGTCATCACCAGCCATTTGCCTGGTCCTCCTTGGTCTTAGCTTGGGTGGAGAGGGGACTTGGATGCTAATCATATGTATATATGGTCAGTCTATAAGATATTGTCCTGCTCGATAGGGTAATTTCACTGTCCCTTGCCTCTGCCATTCATGAGCGGCCTTTAAACCTAACCTTACTTACAAGCCATCCTTATCTACTTACCAAAGGGGCCTACGATCCCTTGATTGCCCTATTCTTATCGATAGTATTGAAAATATGGGAGTTATGGGGCATAGCTGTCATCATACATATACCCAAAATTCCTTAATCCTAATTGGGGGGTTTATGTATGATAGCGGCCACCTGTATGTATTATTACGGCTAACTTAGAATGCGGCAGTGAAAGGAGGGTTGTAAGGTGGCATTGGCCCCCCGTTAGGTAAGTAGGTAAGGACATGGCTTGTAGGTTAGGTTCGGGGGGAAAATTTAAGTTAGTTGATGTCAATTTAAAATCAAAATCTAATACAATATATAATATAATATATAATAAATTCGAAGTTTTAAATTTTATCTGGATCTCACCTTACATACAAAATCTATCAGAAGCTATAAAACTATTGTATCTAAGGTAACAAAATCAATCAGCGGATATAAATATATTATATATATGCGATATATTACACCAATATTAAAAATAAAGAACAAAATACCATAAAATAGACCAGCCATTCTGACTTAAGGTGCAAATCGGCTGAGTCCTGTCGGCTGTCACTCTTTCTATCATTCAATACCGTAATTACACATAAATTACTCTTAATTACACATAAATTACATCCCATACACACTTATGATGTAACACTGGATAGTTCTTACCTATTAGTTAATTATGCGAAATGTTATATTCAATCTTTTCAGCTCTTTTCAAAATCGTCTGTCTCTTTCGTGTTTACATTATCAACTATCAGTTGTACTTATGGGTGAATATAGGAATTTCCTGTTGTCATAAACTTTAGGTATTAACTCTTTTAATAAAACAATTATTATGAGGATTAAAATACAATATATTGTATTTAAACGATGAAATTATATATTTAAATACTTATTATTAATAAAAATGATATTAATTACATGCTAAACTTCTATATTTAGTAATCTAATCCATACAATTAACCTTTTTTATAAGACACATTACTAATTTTATGATCACACGTATTTACAAAAGTTGCATTACAAGGATATAGTCTATCGAAAGGGAGCGTTGGGTTGTTGCTTGTTAATAATTGTAAACATTAATGAATATTTTATTTTATTCACTGAATTTTTAGTTTCAGACAAATTTACTTAAATAAGAAATATATTGAGACATCATTAAACGAACAACCTTATTATGAATGTTAGAAAAAATAATCTGTTTAACAGAAGTGACTTCGTCCTTCTCTTGGGCCATTTTATTCTTTACTATTTTGAATCATATCAAATTATTAAAAAAATAAAATAAAATTAATCACTCCAAATTATTCGGGGGGAAATAATTAGTGTCGCAATGAACAATTAATGAATAGGGGATTTATATCACATTAAGCTGTCTAAAAAACTATTTGAAGTACTTTATGAGGAATAATTAAAATAAGATAAAATTATTTATGGGATAAAATCTAAATTGCATAAAGATTATTCAGTTTTTTTATAACAGAATGCAATTATTCAGAGGAAATTGGTAAATTAAGGTTGGAGTTTCTGAAAATAAATATAGGAACGAGATTTTAGAAAAAGTAGGTTTTGTAATTACTAAAAATTTTCCTAATACATAATTACATATTTATTATTTTAATTGGACATAAATATATATGTGTAGGCCTACATATCATCATCATCATCAGCCATAACTATAGTCCACTGTAAAACAATGGCCTCAGACATGTCCTTCCACTGGCGTTTGTTTATGGTCTTTCTATGCCACTCTATACCAGCAAATTTTCTTAGCTTGTCATTCCATCGCCTTCTCTTCCTTCCCCTGCTTCTTTTGTAAAGTCTAGGGACCCATTCTGTTATTCTTAATGTCCATCTATTACCTGTCATTCTCATTATATGACCTTCCCATGTCCATTTCTATTTCTTGCATGTTAGAATATCCTCTACTTCATTTTGCTCTCGTGTCTATGATGCTCTTTTTCTGTCTCTTAGTGTTATCCCCATAATTATTCTTTCCATAGCTCTCTGAGTTGTAAGTAGCTTATGCTCTCTCTCTCTCTCTCTCTCTCTCTCTCTCTCTCTCTCTCTCTCTCTCTCTCTCTCTCTCTCTCTCTCTCTCTCGCTTGCCACAAAGGGTAGCCATGATTATTATTATTATTATTATTATTATTATTATTATTATTATTATTATTATTATTATTAATAGTTAAGCTATAATCCCAGTTGGAACACTAAGGTGCTATAAGCCCAATGTTCCCAACAGGGAAAATACCCCAGTGAGGAGAGGGAATAAGGAAATAAGGAAACAAATACATTACAAGAGAAGAAAATACCAATTAAAATAAAACATTTCAAGAACAGTAACACTATTGAAATAGATCTCTCCGATATAAACTATAAAAAGAGACTTACATCAACTTATTCAACATAAAAACATTCGCTGCAAGTTTGAACTTTTGAAGTTCCACCGATTCAACTGCCTGATTAGGAAGATCATTCCACAACTTGGTCACAGCTAGAATAAAACTTCTAGAATGCTATGTAGTATTGAGCTTTATGATGTTCTAGATTAATTATGGTTGTTGACAGATTAATGGTGGGAGAAGTTTGTTTCTTCTTCTTTTTTTATAATAAAAAAAGATTTAGGTACCAAATAACTTCATTCGTGTCTATAGCATCCTGCTTTTCCAACTAGGGTTGTAGCTTAGCAAGTATTAATAATAATAATAATAATAATAATAATAATAATAATAAAAATAATAATAATAATAATAATAATAATAATAAGAACCAAAAACTGAGTTAAAGGAACTTATTTTTTATTGTTGTCTGGCAACCAAATATTCATGAAAAGAATATTAAGATAACTATTACAAACTTCTTAAATATATTATTATTATTTACCTTTTCAAGAATATTTTTAGATATCTTCAGAAATAATTGGACTATATTAAAAAAGTTAGACAAAGATTATTGTCTTAAATGTCCTCATACACCTGAAAACATTGAGATTACCAAATAATTCTTCTTCACTCAAGGGGCTAACTATTGCACTGTAATTGTTCAGTGGGTACTTTCCTCTTGGTAAGGGTAAAAGAGACTCTTTAGCTATGGTAAGCAGCTCTTCTAGGGGAAGGATACGCCAAAACCATACCATTATTCTCTAGTCTTGGGTAATACCATAGCCTCTGTACCATGGTCTTACAGTGACTTGGATTAGAGTTATCTTGCTTGAGGATATAATATGGCACAAAATTTCTATCTTATTTCTCTTCCTCTGTTTTTTTTTTTTTTTTTTTCATTTTTTATAGTTTATGTATAAAAGACCTATTTTAATGTTACTGTTCTTAAAACATTTCATTTTAATTGTTCATTACTTCTCTTGTAGTTTATTTATTTACGTGTTTCCTTTCCTTACTTGAATTATGGGATATTTTTTCCTGTTGGAGCCCTTGGGCTTATAGCATCCTGCTTTTCAAATTAGGGTTGTAGTTTAGCTAATAATAATAATAATAATAATAATAATAATAATAATAATAATAATAATAATAATAATAATAATAACCTGATATTTTTAAAGACAGGGCCATGACCTAGGCCTACTCAAACCAAAGGAGAAATGAAAGAAATAGGCCAAGAGACTGTTTTATTTCCTTACATTTTATAATATTTCTGCTCTGCGAATTTCAATACAAAATAATATATATATTTTTTTAATCTTCTATAAAAAAAGATGAAATTTATTATTGGTAATGATATGTTGAGTTACTCTCGGTCTGTTCGCCGAAGAAAAAAAAAAATGGAGAAGACTCCATTGCTTCGTCGAGGGAGCTGTCTGAAATGTAGGCCTATATAGGCTCGGGGAGCTTCTGTAATCGATTTATGCTCGGGGATTTAACTAATCAAGCATTGGGCGAGTCTCGGCCTATAAGGTGAAATGTAAAGAAAGCGAGGAACATGGATGATAGGAGAATAATGTAGAGAAACAAGGGAATAATAATAATAATAATAATAATAATAATAATAATAATAATAATAATAATAATAATAATAATGATAAAATTTTCCTCTGTAAAATTAATATTTTAACTTATTGAATAGATAGAAATTCAAACAAACTAAATTTGTACATTTCTGTCTAAATAGAATTCAAGTGAACTTTTCTTTAAATCTTATAAGACAAAAATTAAGATTTTCCTAAAATAGGCCTATATATCACCCCTCATTTCTACCTAATGGTAGGCCTTTTTATATGTATATTGTATTTCTTATCTTTTTTTTATTTTTTGTAGTTTATTTTTTTAATTTATTCTCCTAAATATTTCAGAAGGCTAATCACCATTTTCACTGGCGTAAGAAAGACCAGAAATAGGCCTAGATAAAAAAATCTACTCATATATGTGTTTTGTTCTTCATTCAGATATTGTTCAGGGTTTATTTAGAAGCACTCCCCCTAAAAAATGAATTAATCAAATGAGAAATTAAAACAACAATAACAAAATTTCACTACTCGAGATAGTCATAGACATTTCCTTTGATACCGGTGAAGTATGAACTGATCAATTCCACTTGTTTATGGGAATGAAAAAAAAGGGAATAAAGGTCTCTTAAGATTAAGGGGGAAAAAGGGAAGTAGATTCAAAGCTGCTATATAGGATTTGGAGCTGAAATGCAGGAAAAGGTATGGCAATAAAAGCTTGCAATTGCACAGCGAGGATGGTATGTACTACACGTATTTGGTTTCTTCTTCCTTGGTGTGCTCCGCGCAGAAGAATGTCTATCCTCTCTGCAGTTAGCGTTGAGGCAGGACTTTATGAACGGCACTTTGGCCAATGGGTTTCATGTACAAAAAGGAGTCTGTTGCATACGTTTGTGAATATTTCTAAATTGCTGCAAGTGAAGGTGCTTGCTTAACGATTTTATGAAGAAAACTCATGAAACTTACAGTGTAGGGGTCTTAGGCTAGAGTTGAAATGGAGATTGTCTAATTCTGCATATCTAAGGGGTCACTAACCAATGTATTTGTCTTCTGAAGGTTGTTGATCAGCTGAATGTCTGTCTCTAGACTTCAAGATTGAGAAGGCACTGAAACCTATCTTATCTTCATGCATACATACCATAATTGACAGTTTAACTTCTTTCATAAAGAGGGTCCTAGCCGCAGACACTTATCTACAGTATTTCTACGATTCTGCTCTGTTATACTACACTGAGAAACTTGCCGTATAATACGCAGCGGCCAGTAGCTAGAAGGGGTTAACTTCACCCTGACTATCCTAGCCACAGACACATATCTACACTGTTTCTACAATTCTGCTCTGTTACACTACATTGAGAAACTCGCCCAGTAATACGCAGCGGCCAGTAGCTAGAAGGGGTTAACTTTACCCTGACTATATAAACTTTGTGGAGTAGGATAGCAAATTGGCAACCTAGAACGCTTGCCTTCTTTGCCTGCTTGGTGACCTGGTGCAGGTCACATTTCAAAGGCAACATGTGAGTTTTTTTCTTTTCTGTCCGCAAGCGAGCACACCATACGATGTCATACAATAATCACTCGGCACATTACTAAAAGGCAACAGGCATTCTAATACGATAAATGCAAGCAAGGGAGAAAGGGAACAGCAGCATGTATAAAGTCACACACAAAAGTTGGCCACAAACAACTTCACTGCACAAGCATCTACTGTAAAGGTCCCCCATGGAGAGCAGAGAAAGGGGCATTTCTACGCCATCTATTGAGTTTTGGAATAACTATGGATCAGGTCGTTATGTTGTCGCAGTGTCCTAGAGTCTGGACACATCAACATAATGATCAGATCCCAAGAAATTCTTCACTCTGTTAATACTAAGTGGGACAAGAAACAAAGGTGTTACGTTAAAAGAAAACTAGAGTAGGCTTACAATTGATGCTATCAGTTTCACGGGTAATATTTTGGCACTAGGTAATGAAACAGTGACAGGATAGAGGGTTTGGCACTAGGTGATGACACAATAATAGGATAGGGTGTTCTGTAATCAACTTTTGAGCATGACTTTAAGACTTACTAACCCACTCCAAAGTTCAACGATGAATTAGTAAGTTCTCGTCTGCTGTTGTTTGGAAGCTTGTTAAAATACAGTAGAAACAAACATAACTCTTAAATTCTACAAAAGGAACTGCATATGCCGGACACTTGAGAGCTATTTACAATGGTGGCACACAGAAATCAATGTGGATGAAATCCTTTATAATCTAACAACGGACACAACACAAAAACTGTCTTTGTACATTTAGTCATGTAATGTAACGACTTGCTTACAATTTCATAAATATCATGCTAATAATAAAAGTGATTAAAAAAAAAAAACTTTGAGTATTTCTTCAGATATAAGGTATCCTGAAAACAAATATGAAATTTTGGTGCCTCCCAAAATGTAGCCACCTACTAAAGTAGATACTTAAAAATAAACACAAAGTATCACAAACTTTGCACAGCAACAGCATTCTATTTACAAGTACATAAACATTTTGCCATAACTCCCTAAGTAAATCACTAACTTTTCATGTAGCCATTATAGAGAAAAAATATTGGAAAAGAAGTTAGTATACCAGAACACATTGGTTCATTTGGTATTTTGGCACGTATGGAAATTCATAGGAATAATGTGAGCTGGGCATGTTGTACTCCATTTTTAACTATCTTCAAGGAGACCTTGGTGCAGAGGATCATATGTGCTTGATCAGAAATCCTTTGAGGGCTTTTGTGATATCATGACTAACTCTAAACACAGACATTAGGCTACAACCTTAGGGACAAGAGTACTGACGCACGTGTCTTCATAAAAACCGCTGTCAGTAATGGGTCTTTTGTGATACGTACTGTCAGTATTGTTGATACTCTTGATAAGCCTCGGGATTTCCCGATTCTCCTTGGCTGGAATAAGACCCTCCTTCAAATAGAGCTTCCAAGACACTGTAATCTAGAGGATCCTGTGAATTCAAGTTTTCCTGTGATTCTAAAGGATAGTGGGAGAAATATCCAGGGGGCATTTGAGGGTCAGTCATGGATGGGGGTCCTGTGTGGCTTTCAACAGCCACATTAGGATACACTAGTGGTTCCTCATCACTCGCCACAGGAACCTGTGGAGGTAACGGGTCATAATCGTGAGCAGGGCCAGAGGACGCTGCCGCTGAATCATAATCGTGTTGCTGCGAATGATGACCCTCGTATTTATAAGAAGGTTGAGGGGAAGGATCATACTTTTCCAAAGGTGGTGGCGGATGGAGCGAGTGCGATATTTTGAGGACTGGAGGCGAATCGTATTTATGCAAAGGCACGGGCTGGTCATAAGCTTGAGAATTGCCAACGTCGTAACTGGAATCTTCACAGCACAGCATCTGACGGTTAGTGCCCGATATGGAGACAGACGAAGACTGGTTTCCCATGGGAGTAGGTGGAGCTACTGAATTACCAGGAGATTGGCTCACGATAGGAGTTGGAGGAGCAACAGATGGCATAGCTGAAGGAGGCTGGTTCATTGATTGGGAAGGTGGAGCTACGATGGGAGTATAGGCCTGAGATATTTGAGCTTCGTAGGCCTGGGCTTCCTCTTGGAGGCGTGCCCTTTTCATAGCTCGAAGCTCCTGGTTTAACTTAAAAAAGAAGGCAGCGTGGTGTAGGAAGAATCCTTGTTTTCCTTTGTGGGTAGTTGATGACGGACGCTGTTCATGTTGGCGTCCCTTTTCTCGTGGAGAAAATCCTCCGTCTTGACTTCCTGTAGATATTCGTAAGTCTTCAGATGTCCATTCCCGAAATCCCGCATCCCGGTCGGCGACTGGAACTCCCCAGTCCTCATTTGACCAATCGGATTTGGAAAAAGGGAATCGTTGATCATGGGCTGAGAAAGCATCGGATAGCTATATCCGGGGTTGTGGTTGGTTGAGAATGTGTACGAGGTTGGCCCCAGGAGGTTGAGATGGGCCGGATCGTAAGAGGAGTAACTCCAAGCGTCGCCGGTGTTGAAGGAGGTGAGTGTGTTGAGGGAGTTGAGGGAATTGAATGTTCCACCAAGGGCACCACCCATTCCTCCTGGAACAAAGGAAGCAAGTTACGAAGGTTTGCTTATAGGCCTAACAGATTATGCAGAGATATAGGGCTACATTTACCAAGCCACTCACAGGGTACTTCTACATCTGGAATTTCTTACATTTAAAGGCCTGATTTTAGATTGCCAGTAATGTACAGGTTATGGTGTTTTATTATAGGCCTAACAGTTTATATATATATATATATATATATATATATATATATATATATATATATATATATATATATATATATATATATATATATATATATATATATATACACACACTATACTGAATTGGAAAGAAACTTAACACATTTTTATGGATAAAACTAGATACTGAGAGTTAGAAAATGAGACAGTAACTCTAAATGAAACCCTGATTTAACGAAATAGTTCAAAAGTTTAAATTTAATATAAAACAAAGTGTGAAACTCCATAATTACCAGGAGGTATATAATTCTTTCTGGGTGGTTCTCTTTTCCTCCATTTTGCACGGCGATTTTGGAACCAGACTTGTACTCGTGACTCAGACAGGTTCAATTTGACAGCCAGCTCCTCCCTGGCGAACACGTCCGGATAAGGGGCCCTCTCAAAGGCCCTCTCCAATTCCTCCAGCT
>NC_090726.1:50178675-50181175 GCF_036898095.1 Palaemon carinicauda | reverse complement strand
AACTGATAGGGTTGGTTGATAGATTAGCAGAATATACAGCCTTGAACATTTATCTAACATAACTCTGAAAGAACTGATAGGGTTGGTTGATAGATTAGCAGAATGTACAGCCTTGAACAGGCATCTAACATAACTCTGAAAGAACTTATTGGGTTGGTTGATAGCTTAGCAGAATTTACAGCCTTGAACAGGTGTCTAACATAACTGCAAGAACTAATAGGGTTGGTTGATAGCTTAGCAGAATTTACAGCCTTGAACAGATGTCTAACATACCTGTAAGAACTGATAGGGTTGGTTGATAGCTGGGCCAAATTTACAGCCTTAAACAGGTGTCTAACATAACTGCAAGAACTTATAGGGTTGGTTGATAGCTTAGCATAATGTACAGCCTTGAACAGGTGTCTAACATGACTAAGAACTGATAGGGTTGGTTGATAGATTAGCAGAATGTACAGCCTTGAACAAGTGTATAACAACTCTGCAAGAACTGATAGGTTTGGTTCATAGATTAGCAGAATTTACAGCCTTGAACAGGTGTCTAACATAACTCTGCAAGAATTGATATGGTTGTTGATAGCTTAGCAGAATGTACAGCCTTGAATATGTATCTAACATAACTCTGCAAGAACTGATAGGGCTGGTTGATAAATTAGCAGAATGTACAGCCTTGAACAGGTGTCTAACATAACTCTGCAAGAACTGATAGGGCTGGTTGATAAATTAGCAGAATGTACAGCCTTGAACAGGTGTCTAACAACCCTGCAAGAACTGATAGGGTTGGTTGATTGCCTAGCAGAATGTACAGTCTTGAACAGGGGTCTAACATAACTGCAAGAACTGATAGGGTTGGTTGATAGCTAAGCAGAATGTACAGCCTTGAACGTGTGTCTAACATAACTCTGAAAGAACTTATATGGTTGGTTGATAGCTTAGCAGAATGTACAGCCTTGAACATGTATCTAGCATAACTGCAAAAACTGATAGGGTTGGTTGATAGATTAGCAGAATGTACAGCCTTGAACAGGTGTCTAACATAAATGTGCAAGAACTGATAGATTTGGTTGATAGCTTAGCAGAATCTGCAGTCTTGAACATGTATCTAACATAACTGCAAGAACTGATAGTGTTGGTTGATAGATTAGCAGAATGTACAGCCTTGGAAATGTATCTAACATAATTGCAAGAACTGATAGGGTTGGTTGATAGCTTAGCAGAATTTACAGCCTTGAACAGGTGTCTAACATAACTGCAAGAACTGATAGGGTTGGTTGATAGCTAGGCAGAATTTACAGCCTTGAACAGGTGTCTAACATAACTGCAAGAACTGATAGGGTTGGTTGATAGATTATGAGAATCTACAGCCTTGAACAGCTGTTTAACACAGCTTTGCAAGAACATATAGGGATGGTTGATAGCTTAGAAGAATCTAGAGCAAGCGTCTAATAGTTTAAGAGAAACTAGAACAAGCGACTCGTACCTTTAAGGAAAAGTGAGGGATTTGACTTTTAGCTTCAACAAAACTAGAACAGGTGTTGTTTCAAAGTTTCACAGGGACCTAAAGGGATGATCTCATAGCTCTACAGAGGAGTAAGAGGGTCATATCAAAGCTTTACAAATCAAACATCACGAACTTAGATTTCAAGCTAGGTAACTCGAACAGGCTTTATGCGAAAACGATCACCTACCGGATGACTGTACATAATCTGGTGAATATCCGTTCAGTCCTAGAAAAATAGAAAAGATCATTACAATTTCTGGTATCCTAAAAGGGGGGAATTGTCCCCCTCTCATCTGAGAATCTTAGGAAGATATTATAACATGGAATGGTGAGCACAATTGAGTTTAATTTGATAGACCCTAAAGTTATACCATTCTTCTTTGTCTGCATCTTGGTATAAAAGGATAGCTCCATTCATTGCTCAGGACGAACCAAATCTAGAGTATTAAAATAAAACAAATAGTAAATAATTAAAGAAGCCCCAGAAAGGGAATAATCATAGACCACAAATCCCTCGGAGGCTGGCAAAAATGATGTTGGCACAGAAAACCTATTGGGTCTGCCCCAATCTTTTCACCTCCGTCTTTACTTCATTTTAACACTTTACCCTCCAATCCCTCCTCTTCATCTTTGTCTGCATCGTTTCCCACTTTTATGCGGGGTCGATGTTTCTGACCAGCTTTCTCCATCTACCTCTGCCTCACACTTCATCACCGGTTAATCCCTTTGATCGAAGGTCATCCTTGATACAGTCCATCCAGACAAAGAAGAATGTTATAACTTTAGGGTCTATTAAATTAGAATTATACTCAATTTTGATAGACCCTAAAGTTATACCATTAAATTATTTTATTAGTTTTATTAATCGATGTAAAGTGGATCTTGAACTGGTTTATCGTTTATGAATAATCAGTCAAATTATTCATTTCATAATGCCTTGAAGCAAGTTGCGCAACGTACTTCCACACTAGAACGAACACAAGGAAATTTCGCAATGTACTT
>NC_090726.1:50156175-50176175 GCF_036898095.1 Palaemon carinicauda | reverse complement strand
GAGAGAGAGAGAGAGAGAGAATACGCCTGCGCGCGTGTGGGGTTAAATTTCAATATCGGAAATTTCGAAAATATCATGAACAATTTTCAGCAATCAAAACATTCATTATCAAAATTTCAATTTATGAACCATAAAATTGATCAAACTTTTATGGAGGTTATTATAGGAATAGATTTTATTGTTTCATTAGCATTAACTTGAATTCTTTTTGTAACTCCGTTGTTTAAGTATGGTGAAATTATATCATAATTATTATTATTATTATTATTATTATTATTATTGTTATTATTATTATTATTATTATTATTATTAGTATTATTAATATTGTTATTATTATGGTTATTATAATCATTATTATTATTATTATATTATTATTATTATTTTTATTTATTAATACTATTATTATTATTATTATTATTATTATTATTGTTATTATTATTATTATTGTTTTTATTTATTAATATTATTATTATTATTATTATTGTTGTTATTATTATAATTATTATTATTATTATTATTATTTATGAATATTATTATTATTATTGTTATTATAATTGATATTATTTTTATAATAATAATAATAATAATAATAATAATTATTATTATTATTATTATTATTATCATTAATATTAAGACTATTATAATCAAAATTATTACTAATATCAAAATAATATTGAATAGTTACTTATTTTTCCCCTTGTTATAGGAACTTCTTTCCTGTTATTAAATCCTCACATATTTTACTAGTTTTAAATATTTTTCATAATATTAAGAATACTCTTAACTCTCTTATATTGTTAATCCCCCAGACGTAGGACTATACTGTAGTTATGTTTCAAGCGCTTATATGAATTATGATTTGTCCATCATTATTACATTTCTGGGATAACTTATCTATAGTCAATTCTTTTTAGCGAGGCAGATTTGCACCGACTCGCAAGGGTGCCCTTTTAGCTCGGAAACGTTTCCTGATCGCTGATTGGTTAGAATAATCTTGTCCAACCAATCAGCGATCAGGAAACTTTTCCCAGCTAAAAGGACACCGCTGCGAGTCGGTGCAAATCTGCCTCACTAAAAAGAATTGACTATAGTATCATAAAGAAAAAAGATCATCTCTCTCTCTCTCTCTCTCTCTCTCTCTCTCTCTCTCTCTCTCTCTCTCTCTCTACATGGAACAGATTTCCAGTGGATGTAGCGAACAGTAACACGGTATTATTATTATTATTATTATTATTATTACTTGCTAAGCTACAACCTTAGTTGGAAAAGCAGGACGCTATAAGCCCAGGGGCCCCAACAGGGAAAATAACCCAGCGAGGAAAGGAAAGAAGGGAAAATAAAATATTCTAAGAACAGCAACAACATTGAATTAATATTTCCTACATAAACTATCAAAACTTTAACAAAACAAGAGAAAAAGAAATAAGATAGAATAGTGTGCCCGAGTGTACCCTCAAGCTAGAGAACTCTAACCCAAGACAGTAAAAGACCATGGTACAGAGGCTATGGCACTACCCAAGACTAGAGAACAATGGTTTGATTTTGGAGTGTCCTTCTCCTAGAATAAGTTAGACAAGATACTAAAATCTCTCTAAATAAATGAATTCGCTCTACCCAAGAGCAAATGGAGTCTCCGCGGATGGACTAAAATGTCTTTTGAGACGTCAAAAATCCATTTTAATTTTCATAATTTTTAGAAATGTTTTTATAGATTTTTAAAGTTCAATATCTATCAAAGACACATATCGCTACAGTTGATAAAATGAATAATTTATATAGATAATATTTATCATGTTAAATACTTATCTAGGATTCTCTTATCTGTTTTAAAATGCGCAGATCTCTAATCTCAAAATGCGCAGATCTCTAATCTTAAAATGCGCAGATCTCTAATCTCAAAATGCGCAGATCTCTAATCACAAAATGCGCAGATCTCTAATCTCAAAATGCGCAGATCTCTAATCTTAAAATGCGCAGATCTCTAATCTCAAAATGCGCAGATCTCTAATCTCAAAATGCGCTGATCTCTAATCTTAAAATGCTCAGATCTCTAATCTCAAAATGCGCGCGCAAATCCTAAAGTCAAACGTTTTTTAAAAAAACGTATCTTGATGATAATTCCCTGACCTATCGGAAGAAACGTTTACCTGATACAGTATTCTATAGTCAATTCTTTTCAGTGAGGCAGATTTGCACCGACTCGCAAGGGTGCCCTTTTAGCTCGGAAAAGTTTCCTGATCGCTGATTGGTTGGACAAGATAATACTAACCAATCAGAGAGCAGGAGACTTTTCCGAGCTAAAAAGGGCACCGCTGCGAGTCGGTGCAAATGCGCCTCATTAAAAAAAATTGAGTATAGTAGTTTTATTCCAGCTGTGACCATGTTGTGGAATTTTTATAGGTTAAGAACATATTAACCAATCAGATAGCAGGAGACTTTTCAGAGCTAAAAGGGCACCGCTGCGAGTCGGTGCAAATGGGCATCATTAAAAAAAAATTGAGTATAGTAGTTTTATTCCAGCTGTGACCAAGTTGTGGAATTTTTATATGATGAATAGGCTGATATAAGTCTCTTCATAGTTTATATATGAAAGATTTATTTTAATATTATCCTACTGATCTTGAAATATTTGATATTAATTATTAATTACTTCTCTTGTTAATTTATTTCTCTATTTCCTTTCCTCACTGGGGTATTTTCCCCTGTTGGAGGCCTTGGGCTTATAGCATCCTCATTTGCTAACTAGGGCTGTAGCTTAGCTAATAATAATAATAATAATAATAATAATAATAATAATAATAATAATAAGAATGATGATGATAATAATAATAATAATAATAATAATAATAATAATGATAATAATAATAATAATAAGAATGATGATGATAATAATATAATAATAGTAATAATAATTATTATTATGATAATAATAAATAATAATAATAATAATAATAATAATAATAATAATTATAATGATAATAGCAAAAACAACAACAATAATAATAATAATAATAATAATAATAATAATAATAATAATAATTTGCTATCCCCGCTTCGCAAGACATCTAAAAGCGCTCGCAGTCTGTAAGCCAAAATGGCCACTTTCGCCCCTTTACCGTAAGATCTTTCTCTCATCTAAGTAATATTTACGTCAATAATATCCACAATATTTAATAAAACATACAAATAAACGATAGGAGTAATTAAGCATCTAATTAACCACATATGATTGTATATTATTATGAAAATATCTTCGTGAAAAGGAGAGAGAAGAAATGTTTTCGTCGTGAGCTAGGTCACAAGATGGCGTCGGTGAAAGAACCGAAAGATATACTTTTTTCTCCGGTATTTTGATTTATATGAAACTTTTTTTTAGAAATTATTACTTTTCTATGATTAAGGTTTATATAACTCAACGTAGATTGCATTTATAGAAGATATTAATTTGTATATAAACCGGTTTTTTTATGTTGATATTTTTAGCAAAGTTTTATCTATGCGAGTTCAAATCTTAAAGGTTTAAAGGCCGCTCATGAATGGCAGAGGCGATGGACAGTGATATTGCCATGTCGAGCAGGACAATGCCCTAGAGACTGACCATATATATATATATGATTTTTTGTTATGTTGTTATTTTTTAGCAAAGTTTTTATGTATGTGAGTTAAAATCTTATAGGTTTAAAGGCCGCTCATGAATGGCAGAGGCAATGGACAGTCATATTGCCCTGTCGAGCAGGACAATGCCCTAGAGACTGACCATATATACATATGATCAACACCCAAGGAGGGCCAGGCAATGGCTGCTGATGACTCAGCAGATAGACCTATAGGCTTCCCCAAAACACCCCCCATCCCTAGCTCACAAGGATGGTTGAATTGCAGCAACCAAAGAAACTAATGAGTTTGAGCGGGACTCGAACCCCAGTCTGGTGATCACCAGTCAGGGATGTTACCACATCGGCCACCACAACCAATAAGGTTATCTTTTTTTTTTTTTTTTTTTATTAAAATCACTATAATTTTAACAATGTTAAAAATTGATATTTAAGAAATATTACCATCTAATATCTCATTTGCCTTCTCGAAGGCAAAAAAATATGGTAGTTTTCAATCAAAATCAATATGATTTTAACAATATTCAAAATTAATATTTTAGAAATAACACTATCTAATATATACCACCTTTGTCATCTCGACACCAAAAAAAAAAAAAAAAAAAAAGTAATTTTCTATCAAAATCGATATGATTTTAACAATATTCAAAATTATTATTCTAGAAATATTACTATCTAATACCACATTTGCCTTATCGTCACCAAAGAAGTGGTATTTTTCTATCAAAATCAATATAATTCTAAGAATATTCAAAATTATAATCATAGAAATACCACATTTGCCACCTCGGCCTCAAAAAAGTGCTATTTTTCTCAATATTCAAAATTAATATCTTTAGAAATATCGCTATCTATTACGAGTGTTAATCCCTTAAGAGGTCACCTACTAATCTATCGGTTTCCTTATTTCCTTTCTTCACTGGGCTATTTTTCCCTGGTGGAGCCCTTGGGCTTATAGTATCCCGCTTTTCCAACTAGGGTTGTAGCTTACCAATTGACAATAATCTATATGTTTCCTTATTTCCTTTCTTCACTGGGCTATTTTTCCCTGGTGGAGCCCTTTGGCTTATAGTATCCTGCTTTTCCATCTAGGGTTGTGGCTTGCCAAGTGATAATAGTATATATTTTCTTATTTCCTCTCCTTACTGGGCTATTTTTCCCTGTGTCCTTGGGCTTATAGCATCCTGCTTTTCCAACGAGGGTTGTAGATTAGCAAGTAATGATAAAAATAATAATAATAATAACAACTATTCGGACACCATTAAAAGAGACTTAGAATATTATTTCACCTATTTTCCCTGTCGGAGCCATTGGGCTTAGAGCATCTTGCTTTCCCGACAAAGGTTGTAGCTTAACAAGTACTACTACTACTACTACTACTACTACTACTACTACTAATAATAATAATAATAATAATAATAATAATAACAACAACAACAACAACTACTCGGACATCATTAAAAGAGACTTAGAATGTAGATCAATTGCTACTTTCCCTGTCGGAGCCCTTGGGCTTATAGAGTCCTACTTTTCCAACTAGGCTTGTAGCTTAACAAGTACTACTACTACTACTACTACTACTACTACTACTAATAATAATAATAATAATAATAACAACAACTACTCGGACATCATTAAAAGAGACTTAGAATGTATCTCAATTGCTCTTTTCCCTGTCGGAGCCATTGGGCTTATAGCGACTAGGGTTGTAGCTTTACTACTACTACTACTACTGCTACTACTACTACGACTAATAATAGTAATGATAATAATAATAATAATAACAACTCGGACACCATTAAAAGAGACTTAGAATATTATTTCACCTATTTTCACTGTCGGAGCCCTTGTGCTTATAGTGTCCTACTTTTCCAACTAGTGTTGTAGCTTAACAAGTACTACTACTACTACTACTACTAATAATAATAATGATAATAATGATAATAATAATAATAATAATAACAACTACTCGAACATCATTAAAAGAGACTTAGAATGTATCTCAATTGCTATTTTCCCTGTCGGAGCCATTGGGCTTATAGCATCTTGCTTTTCCGACTAGGGTCGTAGCTTAACAAGTACTACTACTACTACTACTACTACTACTACTACTACTACTACTACTACTAATAATAATAATGATGATGATAACAACTACTCGGACACCATTAAAAGAGACTTAGAATGTATCTCAATTGCTATTTTCCCTGTCGGAGCCATTGGGCTTATAGCCTCCTACTTTTCCAACTAGGGTTGTAGCTTAACAAGTACTACTACTACTACTACTACTTCTACTACTACTACTACTACAAGTACTACTACTACTACTACTACTAATAATAATAATGATAACAACTTCTCGGACATCGTTAAAAGAGACTTAGAATGTATCTCAATTGCTATTTTCCCTGTCGGAGCCATTGGGCTTATAACATCTTGCTTTCCCGACAAGGGTCGTAGCTTAACAAGTACTACTACTACTACTACTACTACTACTACTACTAATAATAATAATAATAGTAATAACCACTCGGACACCATTAAAAGAGACTTAGAATGTATCTCAATTGCTATTTTCCCTGTCGGAGCCATTGGGGCTTATAGCATCTTGCTTTTCCGACAAGGGTTGTAGCTTAACAAGTACTACTACTACAACAACAACAACAACAACAACAACAACAACAACAACAACAACAACAACTACTACTACTACTACTAATAATAATAATAATAATAATAAAATAATAATAATAATAATATAGATCTCACCTGTTGAACTTGCTTGAGAGTGAGTTTGATTTCCGCTGGACGTCCCCGAGTAAGAGGACCCGCTGTCGTCCAATTTCCTCTTCTCCCCGACGACCGGTCCAGGCAAAGGACCCGGCCCTTCCAGGGACGTGCTGGCTTGGGTGTGGCCGTGCCCGTGGGCGTGACTGGACGGCGTTTGAGCCGGACTCTGCACGTGGGCGTGGCTGTTTTGATTGTGCGCGTGAGTATTCTGAGGGCTGAGGTTGGTGAGGGCGTGCGGTTGAGCATTGTAGTGGGCGGGTTGGGGCGGCGTGTTGTTGTGGCTGTGGGCGAGGAGGGTCATGGAGTGCTGCGCCCCCGAGGATCCGGTGGGCTGGTGGAGGCTCGTGGGCGTGCTCAGAGCCTCGTGGTAGTCCCTGTTGCTGGCGGTGGCCGACGGGGGCAGCAACAGGTCGCCAGGTAAGCCCAGCATGACCTGGATGCTATGGAAGCCTCCTGCCCCACTGCCTGCAGGACCCCCTCCTCCTCCACCACCACCTCCACCACCCCCTCCTCCTCCACTTCCTCCTCCTCCACCCACTCCTGATCCAGTACCACCTCCTCCATTACCATTTACGCCACAAGGACCCCCTCCTCCTCCTCCTCCTCCACCTCCACCACCTCCTACGACGACGACGCCCTTACCTGGCGTGACGTTGCCGTTCACCCCGGAGGGCGCACTGCCCGCCGAATTTGGCTGTCCGTTCATATTAAGGATAATTTCCTCCTGAGGGAGGAAACCAAAAACTCAAGACACACGAATAAACTATATATAATCCCCGATCCTTCGTTTTCCTTCCTTAATTCCAGTCACATCGAATCAATTTCCTTTAATGGGGCCCCTGTTGCCTTGCCAATTACGGCAGAAGTCCCCCGTAATTGCCTTCAATGGGGCCTGGTTCAGCAGTGCTTAAGTGAGTGTAATCAGCGCGCGTGTTAAGGGCAGCGGTATAGGCTCGGATAATCAGCGGTAATAAAGTGCCCGGCGCCAGTTATAGGAGAGCTGGTTAGGGAACAGGCCGCCCCCCGGGTGTGCCACACGTACGTGTTATGTCTCCGCGCCCCGGCGACAATAAGAGCCAATGGGTCTCAATTGCTGCTGCCCCCCGCCTCACAATCCCCGAAAATGTCTGCGCTAACGAGAACAATAGCCGCGGTAATCACCCACAGTCGCTGCTTTTCCCCGACTCAATTCCGTCCAAGCTAGAGGGGGATAAAGTAGGCTCAATTGGTCCCAGGCTCCCACTAATTTAAGCCAGGAAGGCAAAGCTCTCAGATCGACTCGATCAAATCTAACCCCAAACTTTTCTTTATATACGGCAATTATCCTCGTTAGCAGCTGGTCGCCCCGCCCAGAGAGACACGTCAGCCAATGCCCAAGGCCTGAGTGGCACTGCTGCCATCTTGGGGGGACCCCGCCGCTAACCAATGGGGTTGGAGGAAGCCGGCCCTGGCACTCGCTGGCGGGCCACACCCTGTACGCCAATCAGAACGCTGCTTTCTTGAGAGCGTCTCCTGTACGCCAATCAGAACACTGCTTTCTTGAGAGCGTCTCCTGATGTACCAATTACAGTGGACATACTGCCAAGGCCGCGACCAATCACAGAGGGTGGTCGCCCCCATGATGACGTCATCCACACGTGCAGCAGCGGAGGCATAGAGACCTTTTTCCCCTTCTCTCTCTCTCTCTCTCTCTCTCTCTCTCTCTCTCTCTCTCTCTCTCTCTCTCTCTCTCTCTAGAATGCCGGTGGAGTGAAACTTCCAAACCATCTACTTGTTGCAATTTTCTTTCCATCTTTGCAAAACTGCCATCCTTCATTTTCCTCTTCACTGTGACCTTCGACCCCATCTCGCTCTCTCTCTCTCTCTCTCTCTCTCTCTCTCTCTCTCTCTCTCTCTCTCGCTCTCTCTCTCTCTCTCTCTCTCTCTCTCTCTAGAATGCCGGTGGAGTGAAACTCCCAAACCATCTACTTGTTGCATTTTTTCCATCTTTGCAAAACTGCAATCCTTCATTTTCCTCTTCACTGTGACCTTCGACCCCATCTCGCTAGATGTCGCTATTGGTCAAAAAGAAGTCTGGCCTGCAACCTGCAGTCGCGCAGGGTATTTATTACAGGCCATAGAGTGCCCGGGCCAACAAAAGAGATCCAAGAAAACGCTGCTGTGAGAGAGAGAGAGAGAGAGAGAGAGAGAGAGAGAGAGAGAGAGAGAAGACGCGGTCCTGCCTCCCACAACTGCGGGTTGTTAGGGTTATTATTCTATTAAAGCGCCATTACTCCTCTATTGTGTGTACCAGCCCTGCCCTCTCTCTCTCTTTCTCTCTCTCTCTCTCTCTCTCGAGCCATACTGGAGAATGCATGCTCTCTCTCTATCTTCTTTCTCAGTCTGGTTTGTCTTTTTTTGTCTGTTTTGTCATTTCCAAAAGATTGGGAATTCTCTCTCTCTCTCTCTCTCTCTCTCTCTCTCTCTCTCTCTCTCTCTCTCTCCTCGAGCCATACTGGAGAATACATACCCTTTCTTTCTCTTTTTGTCTTGCTTTCTGTTTTGTCTTTTTTGGGTAATTTATAAAAATTGTTTCCAATAGATTGAGAATCTCTCTCTCTCTCTCTCTCTCTCTCTCTCTCTCTCTCTCTCTCTCTCTCTCTCTCTCCTCGAGCCATACTGGAGAATACATACCCTTTCTTTCTCTTTTTGTCTTGCTTTCTGTTTTGTCTTTTTTGGGTAATTTATAAAAATTGTTTCCAATAGATTGAGAATCTCTCTCTCTCTCTCTCTCTCTCTCTCTCTCTCTCTCTCTCTCTCTCTCTCTCTCGCCATAGTGGGTAATACATGCGCCCCACTCTCTTAGTCTGTTTTATCTTTTTTTTGTCATTTCCAAAAGAATGGAAATCCTCTCTCTCTCTCTCTCTCTCTCTCTCTCTCTCTCTCTCTCTCTCTCTCTCTCTCTCTCTCTCTCTCTCTCTCTCTCTCTCTCTTAAAAAGGAAAATATTATCACAATACTCAAATAATTCCCAAACAGAAGTCCACATCACTTGAAATCTGACAATCCACGAATCGTCCACATCATTAAAACCCAATTTCTTTATTCTATAATTAGACAAAGTGAACCCAGGGCATTTCAACTCCCCACTTTCCCCTTAAGCCACGCGGGCTGAACATACCCAGCCTTCCTGCTTCATACCCTAATCCACATACCCTCACGAGCTCCCATATCTATACCCTTATTTTCCATGATGCCTTTTTTAATCCTTTATACCCACATAAACACGGTTTATTATAGCCATCTCAGACGTCCATACCCATTGTATACCCACCTCAGACGTTCATACCCATTCTATAGCCATCTCAGGCATCCTTACTCAATATATAGCCATCTCAGACGTCCATACCTAATGTATAGCCCTCTCAGACGTCCATACCCATTCTATAGCCATCTCAGACATCCATACCTACTGTATAGCCATCTCAGACGTCCATACCCACTGTATAGACATCTCAGACGTCCATACCTACTGTATAGCCATATTAGACGTCCATACCTACTGTATATCCCTCTCAGACGTCCATACCCACTGTATAGCCATCTCAGACGTCCATACCCACTGTATAGCCCTCTCAGACGTCCATACCCACTGTATAGACATCTCAGACGTCCATACCCACTTTATAGACATCTCAGACGTCCATACCCACTGTATAGCCATCTCAGACGTCCATACCCATTCTATAGCCATCTCAGACATCCATACCCACTGTATAGCCCTCTCAGACGTCCATACCCACTTTATAGCCATCTCAGACGTCCATACCCACTGTATACCAATCTCAGACATCCATACCCACTGTATAGCCATCTCAGACGTCCATACCCACTGTATAGACATCTCAGACGTCCATACCCATTCTATAGCCATCTCAGACGTCCATACCCACTGTATAGACATCTCAGACGTCCATACCCACTGTATATACATCTCAGACATCCATACCCATTCTATAGCCATCTCAGACGTCCATACCCACTGTATAGACATCTCAGACGTCCATACCTACTGTATAGCCATCTCAGACGTCCATACCCACTGTATAGCCATCTCAGACGTCCATACCCATTCTATAGCCATCTCAGGCATCCTTACTCAATGTATAGCCATCTCAGACGTCCATAACCACTGTATAGCCCTCTCAGACGTCCATACCCATTCTATAGCCATCTCAGGCATCCTTACTCAATGTATAGCCATCTCAGACGTCCATACCTATTTTATAGCCATCTCAGGCATCCTTACTCAATGTATAGCCATCTCAGACGTCCATACCCATTCTATAGCCATCTCAGACATCCATACCCATTCTATAGCCATCTCGACGTCCATACCCATTCTATAGCTCTCTCAGACGTCCATACCGATTCTATAGCCATCTCAGACATCCATACCCATTCTATAGCCATCTCAGACATCCATACCCATTCTATAGCCATCTCAGACGTCCATACCCACTGTATGGCCCTCTCAGACGTCCATACCTATTCTATAGCCATCTCAGACGTCCATACCCACTGTATAGCCCTCTCAGACGTCCATACCCATTCTATAGCCATCTCAGGCATCCTTACTCAATGTATAGCCATCTCAGACGTCCATACCTATTCTATAGCCATCTCAGGCATCCTTACTCAATGTATAGCCATCTCAGACGTCCATACCCATTCTATAGCCATCTCAGACATCCATACCCATTCTATAGCCATCTCAGACGTCCATACCCATTCTATAGCTCTCTCAGACGTCCATACCCATTCTATAGCCATCTCAGGCATCCTTACTCAATGTATAGCCATCTCAGACGTCCATACACACTGTATAGCTCTCTCAGACGTCCATACCCATTCTATAGCCATCTCAGGCATCCTTACTCAATGTATAGCCATCTCAGACGTCCATACCCACTGTATAGCCCTCTCAGACGTCCATACCCATTCTATAGCCATCTCAGGCATCCTTACTCAATGTATAGCCATCTCAGACGTCCATACCTATTCTATAGCCATCTCAGGCATCCTTATTCAATGTATAGCCATCTCAGACGCCCATACCCATTCTATAGCCATCTCAGGCATCCTTACTCAATGTATAGCCATCTCAGACGTCCATACCCATTCTATAGCCATCTCAGGCATCCTTACTCAATGTCTAGCCATCTCAGGCATCCTTACTCAATGTATAGCCATCTCAGACGTCCATACCCATTCTATAGCCATCTCAGGCATCCTTACTCAATGTATAGCCATCTCAGACGTCCATACCCATTCTATAGCCATCTCAGGCATCCTTACTCAATATCTAGTCATCTCAGGCATCCTTACTCAATGTATAGCCATCTCAGACGCCCATACCCATTCTATAGCCATCTCAGGCATCCTTACTCAATGTATAGCCATCTCAGACGTCCATACCCATTCTATAGCCATCTCAGGCATCCTTACTCAATGTCTAGCCATCTCAGGCATCCTTACTCAATGTATAGCCATCTCAGACGCCCATACCCATTCTATAGCCATCTCAGGCATCCTTACTCAATGTATAGCCATCTCAGACGTCCTTACCCATTCTATAGCCATCTCAGGCATCCTTACTCAATGTCTAGCCATCTCAGGCATCCTTACTCAATGTATAGCCATCTCAGACGTCCATACCCATTCTATAGCCATCTCAGGCATCCATACTCCATGTATAGCCCTCTCAGACGTCCATACCCATTCTATAGCCATCTCAGGCATCCTTACTCAATGTATAGCCATCTCAGACGTCCATACCCATTCTATAGCCATCTCAGACATCCATACCCATTCTATAGCCATCTCAGACATCCATACCCATTCTATAGCCATCTCAGACATCCATACTCACTGTATAGCCAATCCAGACGTCCATACCCATTCTATAGCCATCTAAGACATCCCTACCCATTCTATAGCCATCTCAGACATCCATACTCACTCTATAGCCAATCCAGACGTCCATACCCATTCTATAGCCATCTCAGACATCCATACTCACTGTATAGCCAATCCAGACATCCATACCCATTCTATAGCCATCTCAGACATCCATACTCACTTTATAACCAATCCAGACGTCCATACCCACTGTATAGCCATCTCAGACGTCCATACCCATTCTATAGCCATCTCAGACATCCATACTCACTGTATAATCATCTCAGACGTCCATACCCATTCTATAGCCATCTCAGACATCCATACTCACTGTATAGCCATCTCAGACGTCCATACCCATTCTATAGCCATCTCAGACATCCATACTCACTGTATAGCCATCTCAGACGTCCATACCCATTCTATAGCCATCTCAGACGTCCATATCCATTCTATAGCCATCTCAGACGTCCATACCCACTGTATAGCCTTCTCAGACGTCCTTACCCATTCTATAGCCATATCAGACATCCATCCTCACTGTATAGCCATCTCAGACGTCCATACCCATTCTATAGCCATCTCAGACATCCATATTCACTGTATAGCCATCGTAGACGTCCATACCCATTCTATAGCCATCTCAGACGTCCATACCCATTCTATAGCCATCTCAGACGTCCATACCCATTCTATAGCCATCTCAGACTTCCATACCCATTCTGTAGCCATCTCAGACTTCCATACTCACTGTATAGCCATCTCAGACGTCCATACCCATTCTATAGCCATCTCAGACGTCCATACCCATTCTATAGCCATCTCAGACTTCCATACCCATTCTATAGCCATCTCAGACGTCCATACCCATTCTATAGCCATCTCAGACTTCCATACCCATTCTATAGCCATCTCAGACGTCCATACCCATTCTATAGCCATCTCAGACGTCCATACCCATTCTATAGCCATCTCAGACTTCCATACCCATTCTATAGCCATTTCAGACATCCATACTCACTCTATAGCCATCTTAGACGTCCATACCCATTCTATAGCCATCGCAGACGTCCATACTCAATGTATAGCCATTTCAGACGTCCATACCCATTCTATAGCCATCTCAGATTTCCATACCCATTCTATAGCCATCTCAGACGTCCATACCCATTCTATAGCCATCTCAGACACCCATACTCAATGTATAGCCATCTCAGACGTCCATACCCATTCTATAGCCATCTCAGACATCCATACCCATTCTATAGCCATCTCAGACATCCATACCCATTCTATAGCCATCTCAGACATCCATACTCACTGTATAGCCAATCCAGACGTCCATACCCATTCTATAGCCATCTAAGACATCCCTACCCATTCTATAGCCATCTCAGACATCCATACTCACTCTATAGCCAATCCAGACGTCCATACCCATTCTATAGCCATCTCAGACATCCATACTCACTGTATAGCCAATCCAGACATCCATACCCATTCTATAGCCATCTCAGACATCCATACTCACTTTATAGCCAATCCAGACCTCCATACCCACTGTATAGCCATCTCAGACGTCCATACCCATTCTATAGCCATATCAGACATCCATACTCACTGTATAGCCATCTCAGACGTCCATACCCATTCTATAGCCATCTCAGACATCCATACTCACTGTATAGCCATCTCAGACGTCCGTACCCATTCTATAGCCATCTCAGACATCCATACTCACTGTATAGCCATCTCAGACGTCCATACCCATTCTATAGCCATCTCAGACGTCCATATCCATTCTATAGCCATCTCAGACGTCCATACCCACTGTATAGCCATCTCAGACGTCCTTACCCATTCTATAGCCATATCAGACATCCATCCTCACTGTATAGCCATCTCAGTCGTCCATACCCATTCTATAGCCATCTCAGACATCCATACTCACTGTATAGCCATCGTAGACGTCCATACCCATTCTATAGCCATCTCAGACGTCCATACCCATTCTATAGCCATCTCAGACGTCCATACCCATTCTATAGCCATCTCAGACTTCCATACCCATTCTGTAGCCATCTCAGACTTCCATACTCACTGTATAGCCATCTCAGACGTCCATACCCATTCTATAGCCATCTCAGACGTCCATACCCATTCTATAGCCATCTCAGACTTCCATACTCACTGTATAGCCATCTCAGACGTCCATACCCATTCTATAGCCATCTCAGACGTCCATACCCATTCTATAGCCATCTCAGACGTCCATACCCATTCTATAGCCATCTCAGATTTCCATACCCATTCTATAGCCATCTCAGACGTCCATACCCATTTTATAGCCATCTCAGACTTCCATACTCACTGTATAGCCATCTCAGACTTCCATACCCATTCTATAGCCATCTCAGACGTCCATACCCATTCTATAGCCATCTCAGACTTCCATACCCGTTTTATAGCCATCTCAGACTTCCATACCCATTCTATAGCCATCTCAGACTTCCATACCCATTCTATAGCCATCTCAGACATCCATACTCAATGTATAGCCATTTCAGACGTCCATACCCATTCTATAGCCATCTCAGATTTCCATACCCATTCTATAGCCATCTCAGACGTCCATACCCATTCTATAGCCATCTCAGACACCCATACTTAATGTATAGCCATCTCAGACGTCCATACCCATTCTATAGCCATCTCAGACATCCATACTCACTGTATAGCCATCTCAGACGTCCATACCCATTCTATAGCCATCTCAGACATCCATACTTACTGTATAGCCATCTCAGACGTCCAAACCCATTCTATAGCCATCTCAGACTTCCATAACCATTCTATAGCCATCTCAGACGTCCATACCCATTCTATAGCCATATCAGACTTCCATACTCACTGTATAGCCATCTCAGACGTCCATACCCATTCTATAGCTATCTCAGACGTCCATACCCATTCTATAGCCATCTCAGACTTCCATACCCATTCTATAGCCATCTCAGACGTCCATACCCATTCTATAGCCATCTCAGACTTCCATACCCTTTCTATAGCCATCTCAGACGTCCATACCCATTCTATAGCCATCTCAGACATCCATACTCAATGTATAGCCATCTCAGACGTCCATACCCATTCTATAGCCATCTCAGACATCCATACTCACCGTATAGCCATCTCAGACTTCCATACCCATTTTATAGCCATCTCAGACGTCCATACCATTCTATAGCCATATCAGACTTCCATACCCATTCTATAGCCATCTCAGACGTCCATACCAATTCTATAGCCATCTCAGACGTCCATACCCATTCCATAGCCATCTCAGACTTCCATACCCATTTTATAGCCATTTCAGACTTCCATACTCATTCTATAGCCATCTCAGACTTCCATACCCATTCTATAGCCATCTCAGACGTCCATAACCATTCTATAGCCATCTCAGACATCCATACTCACTGTATAACTATCTCAGAAGTTCATACCCATTCTATAGCCATCTCAGACATCCATACTCACTGTATAGCCATCTCAGACTTCCATACCCATTCTATAGCCATCTCAGACGTCCATACCCATTCTATAGCCATATCAGACTTCCATACCCATTCTATACCCATCTCAGACGTCCATTCCCATTTTATAGCCATCTCAGACGTCCATACCCATTCTATAGCCATCTCAGACTTCCATACCCCTTCTATAGCCATCTCAGATTTCCATACCCATTCTATAGCCATCTCAGTCATCCACACTCAATGTATAGCCATCTCCGACGTAAATACCCATTCTTTAGCCATCTCAGACATCCTTACTCACTGTATAGCCATCTCAGACTACCATATCCATTCTATAGCATCTCAGACATCCTTACTCAATGTATAGCCATCTCAGACGTCCATACCCATACTATAGCCATCTCAGACATCCATACTCACTGTATAGCCATCTCAGACGTCCATACCCATTCTATAGCCATCTCAGACTTCCATACCCATTCTATAGCCATCTCAGACTTCCATACCCATTCTATAGCCATCTCAGACGTCCATACCCATTTTATAGCCATCTCAGACTTTCATACCCATTCTATAGCCATCTCAGACGTCCATACCCATTCTATAGCCATCTCAGACTTCCATACCCATTTTATAGCCATCTCAGACGTCCATACCCATTCTATAGCCATCTCAGACTTCCATACCCATTCTATAGCCATCTCAACGTCCATACCCATTCTATAGCCATCTCAGACTTCCATACCCATTCTATAGCCATCTCAGACTTCCATACCCATTCTATAGCCATATCAGACGTCCATACCGATTCTATAGGCATCTGAGACTTCCATACCCATTCTATAGCCATCTCAGACGTCCATACCCATTCTATAGCCATCTCAGACTTCCATACCCATTCTATAGCCATCTCAGACGTCCATACCCATTCTATAGGCATCTCAGACTTCCATACCCATTCTATAGCCATCTCAGACGTCCACACCCATTCTATAGCCATCTCAGACGACCATACCCATTCTATAGCCATCTCAGACGTCCATACCCATTCTATAGCCATCTCAGACTTCCATACCCATTCTATAGCCATCTCAGACGTCCATACCCATTCTATAGCCATCTCAGACTTCCATACCCATTCTATAGCCATCGTAGACGTCCATACCCATTCTATAGCCATCTCAGACGTCCATACCCATTCTATAGCCATCTCAGACTTCCATACCCATTCTATAGCCATCTCAGACGTCCATACCCATTCTATAGCCATCTCAGACGTCCATACCCATTCTATAGGCATCTCAGACTTCCATACCCATTCTATAGCCATCTCAGACGTCCATACCCATTCTATAGCCATCTCAGACGACCATACCCATTCTATAGCCCTCTCAGACGTCGATACCCATTCTATAGGCATCTGAGACTTCCATACCCATTCTATAGCCATCTCAGACGTCCATACCCATTCTATAGCCATCTCAGACTTCCATACCCATTCTATAGCCATCTCAGACATTCATACCTACTGTATAGCCATCTCAGACGTCCATAACCCATTCTATAGCCATCTTAGGCATCCTTACTCACTGTATAGCCATCTCAGACGTCCATACCCATTCTATAGCCATCTCAGACTTCCATACCCATTCTATAGCCATCTCAGACATTCCATACCTACTGTATAGCCATCTCAGACGTCCATAACCATTCTATAGCCATCTTAGGCATCCTTACTCACTGTATAGCCATCTCAGATGTCCATACCCACTCTATACCCATCTCAGGCATCCATACTCATTGTATAGCCATCTCAGACGTTCACACCCACTGTATAGCCATCTCAGACGTCCATACCCACTGTATACCTATTTTAGACATCCATACCCATTCTATAGCCATCTCAGGCATCCATACTCACTGTATAGCCATCTCAGATGTCCATACCCACTCTATACCCATCTCAGACATCCATACTCACTGCATAGCCATCTCAGACGTCCATACCCATTCTATAGCCATCTCAGACGACCATACCCACTGTATAGACATCTCAGACGTCCATACCCATTCTATAGCCATCTCAGACGTCCATACCTACTCTATAGCTATCTCAGACATCCAATCTCGTGTCCCGTTATTGCCCAGGTCCGAAGAAAGAATAATGAATATATATATCCAAATAAAAGGAAAATAAAACATAAATTAACATTCATATTTTTATCGTTTTTAATTAGTTTAAATTCATAGATCCTTTTAAAACGAAAGTTCAATATTGTATCGAATGTTTTTATGTTGATTAGGCTGGAAATCTCTCTCATTTTTATAGTTTACAATTGAAAGATCCATTTTAATTCTTTTTCTCTTCTTCAAGTGTTTTATTTTGATTTTTCATTAATTTTGTAGTTTATTTTTTTTCTTATTTCCTTTCCTTACTGGGCTATTTTTCCCAGTTGGAGCCCTTGGGCTTATAGCATCCTGCTTTTCCAACTAGGGCTGTAGCTTAGCTAATAATAATAATAATAATAACAAAGATCATAATAATGATAATAATAGTAATAATAATAATAATAATAATAATAATAATATTGTCCTTATTATTACTATTATTATCATCATCATTATTGTCTTTTATTATTATTATTATTATCTGATAACCTACAACCCTACTTGAAAAAGCAGGATGCTATAAGCCCAAGAGCTCCAACAGGGAAAAATAGCCCAGCGAGGAAAGGAAATCAATAAACTACAAGAGAAGTATTGAACAATTAAAATAAAATATTTTAAGAACAGGAACAATATTGTTATTATTATTATTATTATTATTATTATTATTATTATTATTATTATTATTATTATCATCACTAGCTAAATTACAACCCTAGTTGGGAAACCAGAATGCTATAAGCACAAGGTCTCCAACAGGGAAAAATAGCCCAGTGAGCAAAGGAAAAAGGAAATATATAAGCTGCCAAAGAAATAATGAACAATCAAAATAGAATATTTTACGAACAGTAACAACATTAAAATAGATTAGTACAATGAATTTATTCAATAATCTTTGATAGTGTGGCTATGCCAAATCTTCATCACTAAATAACTTATATCTTTGTTGTCTTTGTCATCGCCATTTTCTTTTTCTCCCTCTCTTTTTGTTTGCTGATATGCATGTTATCATCATTATTAATCTGTGGTCAACCTGCTAATTGATGTTTGTATTATATCACTGACATTATTGCATATCTCATCTTTTTTTTACCGATGTCAAAAGTGGAAGATCAATATACCCTTATTGTAACTCTGTATATGGCTTTTGCTGAATTAAGAATTATTATTATTATTATTATTATTATTATTATTATTATTATTATTATTATATATAAACTATAAAGAGAGATTCACGTCACCTTATCCAACATGAAAATATTCGCTGCAAGTTTGAACTTTTGAAGTGATTATAATGATGATACAAACGATGATGATGTTACTCTCTCTCTCTCTCTCTCTCTCTCTCTCTCTCTCTCTCTCTCTCTCTCTCTCTCTCTCTCTCTCTCTCTCTCTCTCTCTCTCTCTAACCATTTACTCGTATCCCGTTCCGGCAGCGTTTTGGAGCCTTAATCATCGAATTCGAAATAGTAGAGACTTAGTCATAGGAATTAATCTGATAAATATTTCAATGATGATCATAGATTAGTTCTCCAAACCTCCAACTGGGCTCCACAAGGCACTAGAAGAGCTGGAAGACCCAGGCCTGCATGGCTGAGGACTATGAAGCGTGAAGTGGGAGATGATGAATGGAGACGCATTGATTTAAAAGCTCAAGAGAGAGACGACTGGCGAAGTCTAACCGAGGCCCTTTGCGTCAATAAGTGTGCCAGGGAGGGACGTATCCAGTTGGCTACCACGATTTGAGGTCCTATATTTTGCGACAATTAAAGGTCTATTATTATTATTATTATTATTATTATTATTATTATTATTATTTGCTAAGCTACAACCCTAGTTGGAAAAGCTGGATGCTATTAGCCCAAGGGACTCCAACAAGGAAAATTGCCGTGTGAGGAAAGGAAACAATGTAAAATAAGATATTTTAAGAGCAGTAACATTAGAATAAATAT
>NC_090726.1:50136175-50143675 GCF_036898095.1 Palaemon carinicauda | reverse complement strand
ATATACATATTTATACAGTACATTTATATTTATATTCATATATATATATATATATATATATATATATATATATATATATATATAGTATATATATATATGTATATCCATATATACATATATATATAATATATGTAATATATATATATATACATATATATATATATATATATATATATATATATATATATATATATATATATATATATATAAAATGTTTTCTATAAGCCAATTATCATGTTCTTGGTTTAATTTGAGACACCAGTGATATTCAAAACGAATTATCCTCCTGGAAATAAAATTAAAATTTATTTATTATTAATATTTTCGTTTTGAAAAGTAAAGGTCAAGGTCAAGGTCAAGGGTCAAGGTCATGGGTCAATGAAAGGTCTCTACCTAATGGGGTATGAACAAATGAATTTTTGAAAATAAGGAAGACGAAAACTATAATAAAAAACAAGTGTCTTGGGTAGTGCCATAGCCTCTGTACCATAGTCTTCCACTGTCTTGGGGTAGAGTTCTCTTGCTTGAGGGTACACTCGGGTACACTATTCTATCTTATTTCTCTTTTAATTTTGTTGCTGTTCTTAAAATATTTTCTTATAATTATTCATTAATTCTCTTGTAGTATATTTTCTTTCCTCATTGGGCTATTTTTCCCTGGTAGAGGTTTTGGGCTAATAGCATCTTGGTTTTTCAATTAGGGTTGTAGCTTAGGTAGTAATATATATATATATATATATATATATATATATATATATATATATATATATATATATATATAAATATATATATATACTGTATGTATCGATATATATATATATATATATATATATATATATATATATATATATATATATATATATATATATATATATATACTGTATAAGTCGATATATATATATATAATTATTATTATTATTATTATTATTATTATTATTATTATTATTATTACTTGCTAAGCTAAAGCCCTAGTTGGAAAAGCAGGATGCTATAAGCCCAGGCGTTCCGACAGGGAAAATAGCCCAGTGAGAAAAGAAAACAAGGGGAGGTTGAATAGTCATACCCTTGTGAGACTGAGTGCGTGTGTGCATATCTATCTAAATATTTAGCCGTCATTTTTGCCGGGTTGCATACACTAGTAATAAAAAATAATAGAAAGTAAAGCCTTTATATTGAAAAGATAAAAATAAAAGAGAAAAAATAAAATATTCAGGATTTTTATTAGATATATAACTGAAAAGAAATCCCATATTTTATAAATACAGTATTTAGGAAGAAAATATACACTGATTATTTTCCATCTGATATTTCTCTATATCATTCAGTAACAATTGTGGTATCAACTGAGAAATGAAGGAATTTAATAAAAAGTTAGTTAAGTTTCATCTCAAGGATTATCTATACTCAATTTTTTTTAATGAGACGCAATTTCACTGACTCGCAGCGTTGCCCTTTTAGCTCGGAAAAGTTTCCTGATCGCTGATTGGTTAGAATTATCTCGTCCAACCAATCAGCGAGCGGGAAAATTTTTCCGAGCTAAAAGGGCAGTACCCCTGCGAGTTGGTGCAAATCTGCTGCCTCACTAAAAAGAATTGACTACATATACCGAGGATTGCAGCCATTTCTAGCCCACTGCAGGAAAAAGGCCTCAGAGATGTCCTTAGTCATGTATGGCAATTGGCTATTTTCATCAACAAGCTGGTCACTGCGGATTGGTGATGGTAGGAGACTAGTTTGATTGTTCACAGCAAACCAACCTAGTATTAATGGCCCTGACTAGTACAGCTTTGCTGATCATGGCGATACGCAAACCCTTACACCACGTTAAGGTATCCCTACTCAGAAAGGAATCTTTATATCAAATGTTTTTAATTTTTAATATTTAGGATTTTTCTTTTTTAGAAAATAGCCATACTTTGTTCAGATACAACAATAACAACAACAACAAAAAATACAACAGTTTCTAGTCGACTGTAGATCAAAGGCCTCAGACATGTCCTTATTCATGTCTGGTCTTTTTTTTACCACTTTCATCATCACGCTGGCCAACTATGGGTTGGTGATGGTGGGAGACTTTAGTCTGATCGCTTATAGCAAAACTTTTCTGAAAGGGTTTGTGTATCGCCATGATCAGCAAAGCTGTACTAGTCAGGGTCACCCATACTAGTTCAGATATACAGTAGACTATATTATTATTATTATTATTATTATTATTATTATTATAACTTGCTAAGCTAAAACTCTAGTTGGGAAAGCAAGATGCTATAAGCACAAGGGCCCCAACAAGGAAAAATAGCCCAGTGAGGAAAGGAAAAAGGAAATGAGAAACGGCAAGAGAATTAATAAACAATCTACATAAAATATACTAAGGACAATAACATTAAATTAGATATTTTATATATAAACTATAAAAACCTAAAAAACAAAAACATGAGGAAGAGAAATAAGACAGAACAGCGTACTCTAGGCCTACAAGGAAAAAATGTATACATTGACCCTCAAGCAATGAATATGTATACACCATATTATCTAAGGTACTTATAATGTCTTCTAATGTTTATTTACACAAGAAGTAAAATATACACCTAGATGTTAGCGTGCCTGAGTGTACCCTTAAACAACATAGGCCTACAAGGAAAAATGTATACATTGACCCTTAAGCAATCTAAATGTATACACCATATTATCTAAAGTATTTATAATGTCTTCTAATGTTTATTTACACAAGAAGTAAAATATACACCTAGATGTTAGCGTGCCTGAGTGTACCCTTAAGCAATATAGGCCTACAAGAAAAAAATGTATACATTGACCCTCAAGCAATATACAAAATATGTATATTGTATACACCATATTATCTAAAGTATTTATAATGTCTTCTAATGTTTATTTACACAAGAAGTAAAATATACACCTAGATATCTTCAAATTCGTAATCATCTTCCATCTGTCACACAGTGACGCGCTCAGAACTCACAGAGGACCCGGGAGTACCCACCACTCACCAAGGGTAGCCCGCATCTCATAATTGCACCCCTGCTCATGTCCCCTTTGTGTGAAAGAGTTTATTTGTGTGTCTGTGTGTTTTGGATATTTCCCTTGCTCCCACGGTACCCGAAAAATACATTTTGGGCCTTTGTATAATCATAAGAGACTCTACCCCAAGACAGTGGAAGACCATGGTTCAGTGGCTACTTTCCTCTTTTTAAGGGTAGATGAGACTCTTTAGCTATGGTAAGCAGCTCTTCTAGGAGAAGGACACTCCAAAATCAAACCATTGCTCTCTAGTTTTGGTAGTGCCATAGCCTCTGTACCATGGTCTTTCTCAGGGTTAGGGTAGAAGAGACTCTTTAGCTATGGTAAGCAGCTCTTCTAGGAGAAGGACACTCCAAAATCAAACCATCGTTCTCTAGTTTTGGGTAGTGCCATAGCCTCTGTACCATGGTCTTTCTCAGGGTAAGGGTAGAAGAGACTCTTAAGCTATGGTAAGCAGCTCGTCTAGGAGAAGGACACTCCAAAATCAAACCACTGTTCTCTAGTTTTGGGCAGTGCCATAGCCTCTGTACCATGGTCTTTCTCAGAGTAAGGGTAGAAGAGACTCTTAAGCTATGGTAAGCAGCTCTTCTAGGAGGACACTCCAAAATCAAACCATTGCTCTCTAGTTTTGGGTAGTGACATAGCCTCTATACCATGGTCTTCCACTATCTTGGATTAGAGTTCTCTTGCTTGAGGGTACACTTGGGCACACTGTTCTCTCTAGTATCTCTTCCTCTTGTTTTGTTAAAGTTTTTATTGTTTATATAGGAAATATTTATTTCATTGTTTTTACAGTTCTTAGAATATTTTATTTTTCCTTGTTTCCTTTCCTCACTGGGCTATTTTCCCCTGTTGGGGGCCCCTGGGCTTATAGCATCTTGCTTTCCCAACTAGAGTTGTAGCTTAGCATTTAATAATAATATTAATGATAATAATAATAATAATAATAATAATAATAATAATAATTCATTGTTTTTACTGTTCTTAGAACATTTTATTTTTCCTTGTTTCCTTCCTCACTAGGCTATTTTCCCTGTTGGGGGCCCCTGGGCTTATAGCATCCTGCTTTTTAAAACTAGGGTTGTAGCTTAGCATTTAATAATAACAATAATAATAATAATAATAATAATAAATAATAATAATAATAATAATATGAGTTTCAGGGAGTTAAAATCCTAGCTAGCGTTCTGTATATAGATGCTTTATTTAACCTGCTCTATGCTTGCTCACATGCTTGCACTTGATGCCAGCTGTGGATGTATTTATACTCCTATGATGCTTGGATGTTAGGAAGCACCCACACCCTTTTAATTCGTCTTCCCGCCCGCACATGTACGACCTCACTCCTACACTCCTACGCATTGGATCTAGATAATCTGGGAGTTCGAGGTTCGAGATTCGAACGCTCTTACTTTCCCGCCCTGCTCTTTGAAATGCTTCCCGCCAAATCAACTGCCCCACGCTGCTCTTTGAAATGCTTTCGTCTGCTTGCAAGCACTTATTTCCTGTATGAGTCTAGCATCTATTGGTAAATAGTCCTACCTGGTATTGTAGTCTCCTCAAGACTAGATAAAGCTTTTTTCCCGCCCAAATATGGACGCCGCTTCCTTGTAGAGGGGCCAAGAAGAAGACGCTCTAGGAGAAGTCTGGCCACAGAGAGAAAGAAAGAGGAGTTTGAGAGAGAGAGAGAGAGAGAGGAAAGAAAGAGGAGAGAGAGAGAGGAGAGAGAGAGAGAGAGAGAGAGAGAGAGAGAGAGAGAGAGAGAGAGAGGAGAAGATGGAGAAGACTGGAGGTCCAATCGTGGTGTCCAAGAAGAAGACGCTCTAGAAGTCTGGCCAGAGAGAGAAAGAAGAGAGAGAGAGAGAGAGAGAGGGGGAGAAAGAAAGAGAGAGAGAGAGAGGAGAGAGAGAGAGAGAGAGAGAGAGAGAGAGAGAGAGAGAGAAGATGGAGAAGACTGGAGGTCCAATCGTGTGTCCAAGGAGAAGACGCTCTAGGAGAAGTCTGGCCACGGAGAGAAAGAAAGAGGAGTTTGAGAGAGAGAGAGAGAGAGAGAGAGAGAGAGAGAGAGAGAGAGAGAGAGAGAGAGAGAGAGAAAAGACTGGAGGTCCAATCGTGTGTCCAAGAAGAAGACGTTCTGGAGAAGTCTGGCCACAGAAAGAAAGAGGAGTTGAGAGAGAGAGAGAGAGAGAGAGAGAGAGAGAGAGAGAGAGAGAGAGAGAGAGAGAGAGAGAGAGAGAGATAGAAGATGGAGAAGACTGGAGGTCCAATCGTGTGTCCAAGAAGACAAGAAGAAGACGCTCTTGGAGAGTCTGGCCACGGAAAGAAAGAGGAGTTGAGAGAGAGAGAGAGAGAGAGAGAGAGAGAGAGAGAGAGGAGAGAGAGGAGAGAGGAGAGAGAGAGGAGAGAGAAGATGGAGAAGACTGGAGGTCCAATCGTGTGTCCAAGAAGAAGACGCTCTAGGAGAAGTCTGGCCACGGAGAGAAAGAAAGAGGAGTTTGAGAGAGAGAGTGAGAGAGAGAGAGAGAGAGAGAGAGAGAGAGAGAGAGAGAGAGAGAGAGAGGAGAGAGAAGATGGAGAAGACTGGAGGTCCAATCGTGTGTCCAAGAAGAAGACGTTCTTGGAGAAGTCTGGCCACGGAGAGAAAGAGGAGTTGAGAGAGAGAGAGAGAGAGAGGAGAGAGAGAGAGAGAGAAAGAGAGAGAGAGAGAGAGAGAGGAGAGAGAGAGAAGATGGAGAAGACTGGAGGTCCAATCGTGTGTCCAAGAAGAAGACGCTCTAGGAGAAGTCTGGCCACAGAAAGAAAGAGGAGTTGAGAGAGAGAGAGAGAGAGAGAGAGAGAGAGAGAGAGAGAGAGAGAGAGAGAAAGAGAGAGAGATAGATCACACGATATCGCTGTTAGCAAGGCACCATTATAAAGTAAACTGGTTGGACCTCTGATGAGCTCAATGTAGTGAATTTGTGTGTGTGTGTGTGTGGTGTGTCTGTATGTGTGGATGTTGCTGTTAATTTAAGAATGTGTCACTATTTGAGGTCGTTAGGCGCTCGGCAAATCATCATAATATGCTAATCGCTTTCTGAATGAGTAGTGTATTAACGTATTAGCTCCGTTTTCGTAAAGCAATTCGGATTATAAAGCCCCTTTTACGCTGCCTGAGGTTTATTATTATTACTTGCTAAGCTACAACCCTTGTTGGAAAAGCAGGATGCTATAAGGCCGGGGGACCCAACAGGGAAAATGGCCCAGTGAGGAAAGGAAACAGGAAAAATAAAATATTCTAAGAAAGGTAACATTAAAATATACTATATACACCATAATAAACTTTAACAAAACAAGAGGAAGAGAAATAAGACAGAATAGTGTGCCCAAGTGTACCCTCAAGCAAGAGAACTCTAACCCAAGACAGTGGAAGACCATGGTACAGAGGCTGTGGCACTACCCAAGACTAGAGAACAATGGTTTAATTTTGGAGTGTCCTTCTCCTAGAAGAGCTGCTTACCATAGCTAAAGAGTCTCTTCTACCCTTAAAAAGAAGAAAGTGGCCACTGAACAATTACACAACAGTGGTTAACAAGAATTGTTTGGTAATCTCAGTGTTGTCAGATGTATGAGGACAGAGGAGAATGTGGAAAGAATAGGCCAGACTATTCGGTGTATGTGTGGGCAAAGGGAAAATGAACCATAACCAGAGAGAAGGATCCAATGTAGCACTGTCTGGCCAGTCAAAGGGCCTAATAAATCTAGCAGTAGTATCTCAACGGGTAGGTGGTGCCCTGGCCAACCTACTACCTATCTTGCCTGGAGATGTTATTAATTACAATATACTTTTTTTTTTTTATTCTTTCCTTCTAAGTAGAGTATTATTTGATTCTTATTAAATCGGGTGTCTGGGGAACTCAAATTTTTAAATGCTTTCCAATTATAGATTTGAAATTATGAGAGAATCAACAATATACTTTTTTTGAAATCTTTATTTTCAAGTACAGTAATTTCCCTAAAAATCAGGCATTGGGTTTAAAGGCTTCAAAGGCCTCTCATGAATGGCAGAGGCAAGGGGCAGTGATGTTGCCCTAGCTAGCATGATAATGCCCTAGAGACTGACCATATATACATATGATTAACGCCCAAGCCCCATCAACCAAGCTAGGACTAGGGAGGGCCAGGCAATGGCTGCTGATGACTCAGCAGGTAGAGTGACAATGCCCCAGAGACTGACCAAATATAGATATGAACAACCCCCAAGCCCCTTCTCCACCTAAGCTGGGACCAGTGAGGGTTAGGCAATGGCTGCTGATGACTCAGCAGGTAGAGTGACAATGCCCCAGAGACTGACCAAATATAGATATGAACAGCCCCCAAGCCCCTTCTCCACCTAAGCTGGGACCAGTGAGGGTTAGGCAATGGCTGCTGATGACTCAGCAGGTAGAGTGACAATGCCCCAGAGACTGACCAAATATAGATATGAAC
>NC_090726.1:50108675-50113675 GCF_036898095.1 Palaemon carinicauda | reverse complement strand
ATTTCCTATAACCCCTACCCCCAACTAAAACTTAATCAATTGAAGGAAAGAAATATACTATGAGAATGTACACATGTACATAATGTACATCTGTCATTTCCTATAACCCCTACCCCCAACTAAAACTTGATCAATTCAAGGAAAGAAATATACTATGAGAATGTACACATGTACATAATGTACATCTGTCATTTCCTATAACCCCTACCCCCAACTAAAACTTAATCAATTGAAGGAAAGAAATATACTATGAGAATGTACACATGTACATAATGTACATCTGTCATTTCCTATAACCCCTACCCCCAACTAAAACTTAATCAATTGAAGGTAAGAAATATACTATGAGAATGTACACATGTACATAATGTACATCTGTCATTTCCTATAACCCCTACCCCCAACTAAAACTTAATCAATTGAAGGAAACAAATATACTACGAGAATGTACACATGTACATAATGTACATCTGTCATTTCCTATAACCCCTACCCCCAGATAAAACTTAATCAATTAAAGGAAAGAAATATACTATGAGAATGTACACACGTACATAATGTACATCTGTCATTTCCTATAACCCCTACCCCCAACTAAAACTTAATTCAAGGAAAGAAATATACTATGAGAATGTACACATGTACATAATGTACATCTGTCATTTCCTATAACCCCTACCCCCAACTAAAACTTAATTCAAGGAAACAAATATACTATGAGAATGTACACATGTACATAATGTTCATCTGTCATTTCCTATAACCCCTATCCCTAACTAAAAGTTAATCAATTGAAGGAAAGAAATATACTATGAGAATGTACATATGTACATAATGTACATCTGTCATTTCCTATAACCCCTACCCCCAACTAAAAGTTAATCAATTGAAGGAAAGAAATATACTATGAGAATGTACATATGTACATAATGTACATCTGTCATTTCCTATAACCCCTACCCCCCAACTAAAACTTAATTCAAGGAAAGAAATATACTATGAGAATGTACACATGTACATAATGTACATCTGTCATTTCCTATAACCCCTACCCCCAACTAAGAATTAATCAATTGAAGGAAAGAAATATACTATGAGAATGTACACATGTACATAATGTACATCTGTCATTTCCTATAACCCCTACCCCCAACTAAAACTTAATTCAAGGAAAGAAATATACTATGAGAATGTACACATGTACATAATGTACATCTGTCATTTCCTATAACCCCTACCCCCAACTAAAACTTAATCAATTGAAGGAAACAAATATACTACGAGAATGTACACATGTACATAATGTACATCTGTCATTTCCTATAACCCCTACCCCCAGATAAAACTTAATCAATTAAAGGAAAGAAATATACTATGAGAATGTACACACGTACATAATGTACATCTGTCATTTCCTATAACCCCTACCCCCAACTAAAACTTAATTCAAGGAAAGAAATATACTATGAGAATGTACACATGTACATAATGTACATCTGTCATTTCCTATAACCCCTACCCCCAACTAAAACTTAATTCAAGGAAACAAATATACTATGAGAATGTACACATGTACATAATGTACATCTGTCATTTCCTATAACCCCTACCCCCAGATAAAACTTAATCAATTAAAGGAAAGAAATATACTATGAGAATGTACACATGTACATAATGTTCATCTGTCATTTCCTATAACCCCTACCCCCAACTAAAACTTAATTCAAGGAAAGAAATATACTATGAGAATGTACACATGTACATAATGTACATCTGTCATTTCCTATAACCCCTACCCCCAACTAAAACTTAATTCAAGGAAAGAAATATACTATGAGAATGTACACATGTACATAATGTACATCTGTCATTTCCTATAACCCCTACCCCCAACTAAAACTTAATTCAAGGAAACAAATATACTATGAGAATGTACACACGTACATAATGTACATCTGTCATTTCCTATAACCCCTACCCCCAACTAAAACTTAATTCAAGGAAAGAAATATACTATGAGAATGTACACATGTACATAATGTACATCTGTCATTTCCTATAACCCCTACCCCCAACTAAAACTTAATTCAAGGAAAGAAATATACTATGAGAATGTACACATGTACATAATGTACATCTGTCATTTCCTATAACCCCTACCCCCAGATAAAACTTAATCAATTAAAGGAAAGAAATATACTATGAGAATGTACACATGTACATAATGTTCATCTGTCATTTCCTATAACCCCTACCCCCAACTAAAACTTAATTCAAGGAAAGAAATATACTATGAGAATGTACACATGTACATAATGTACATCTGTCATTTCCTATAACCCCTACCCCCAACTAAAACTTAATTCAAGGAAAGAAATATACTATGAGAATGTACACATGTACATAATGTACATCTGTCATTTCCTATAACCCCTACCCCCAACTAAAACTTAATTCAAGGAAAGAAATATACTATGAGAATGTACACATGTACATAATGTACATCTGTCATTTCCTATAACCCCTACCCCCAACTAAAACTTAATTCAAGGAAAGAAATATACTATGAGAATGTACACATGTACATAATGTACATCTGTCATTTCCTATAACCCCTACCCCCAACTAAAACTTAATTCAAGGAAAGAAATATACTATGAGAATGTACACATGTACGTAATGTTCATCTGTCATTTCCTATAACCCCTACCCCCAACTAAAACTTAGTCAGTTGAAGGAAACTAATATACTATGAGAATGTACACATGTACATAATGTACATCTGTTACCCCTACCCAACTAAAACTTAATCAATTGAAGGAAAGAAATATACTATGAGAATGTACACATGTACATAATGTACATCTGTCATTTCCTATAACCCCGACCCCCAACTAAGAATTAATCAATTGAAGGAAAGAAATATACTATGAGAATGTACACATGTACATAATGTACATCTGTCATTTCCTATAACCCCGACCCCCAACTAAAACTTAATCAATTGAAGGAAAGAAATATACTATGAGAATGTACACATGTACATAATGTACATCTGTCATTTCCTATAACCCCGACCCCCAACTAAAACTTAATCAATTGAAGGAAAGAAATATACTATGAGAATGTACACATGTACATAATGTACATCTGTCATTTCCTATAACCCCTACCACCAACTAAAACTTAATCAATTGAAGGAAAGAAATATACTATGAGAATGTACACATGTACATAATGTACATCTGTCATTTCCTATAACCCCTACCACCAACTAAAACTTAATTCAAGGAAAGAAGTATACTATGAGAATGTACACATGTACATAATGTACATCTGTCATTTCCTATAACCCCTACCCCCAACTAAAACTTAATCAATTGAAGGAAAGAAAAATACTATGAGAATGTACATATGTACATAATGTACATCTGTTACCCCTACCCCAACTAAAACTTAATTCAAGGAAATAAATATACTATGAGAATGTACATATGTACATAATGTACATCTGTCATTTCCTATAACCCCTACCTCCCAAATATACTATGAGAATGTACACATGTACATAATTTACATCTGTTACCCCTACCCCAACTAAAACTTAATCAATTGAAGGAAAGAAATATACTACGAGAATGTACACATGTACATAATGTACATGTCATTTCCTACCCCTAACTAAAACTTAATCAATATAAGGAAACAAATATACTACGAGAATGTACACATGTACATAATGTACATGTCATTTCCTATAACCCCTACCCCCAACTAAAACTTAATCAATTGAAGGAAAGAAATATACTATGAGAATGTACATATGTACATAATGTACATCTGTCATTTCCTATAACCCCTACCCCCAACTAAAACTTAATTCAAGGAAAGAAATATACTATGAGAATGTACATATGTACATAATGTACATCTGTCATTTCCTATAACCCCTACCCCCAACTAAAACTTAATTCAAGGAAAGAAATATACTATGAGAATGTACACATGTACATAATGTACATCTGTCATTTCCTATAACCCCTACCCCCAACTAAAACTTAATTCAAGGAAAGAAATATACTATAAGAATGTACACACGTACATAATGTACATCTGTCATTTCCTATAACCCCTACCCCCAACTAAGAATTAATCAATTGAAGGAAAGAAATATATTATGAGAATGTACATATGTACATAATGTACATCTGTTACCCCTACCCCAACTAAAACTTAATTCAAGGAAAGAAATATACTATGAGAATGTACACATGTACATAATGTACATCTGTCATTTCCTATAACCCCTACCCCCAACTAAAACTTAATTCAAGGAAACAAATATACTATGAGAATGTACACACGTACATAATGTACATCTGTCATTTCCTATAACCCCTACCCCCAACTAAAACTTAATTCAAGGAAACAAATATACTATGAGAATGTACACACGTACATAATGTACATCTGTCATTTCCTATAACCCCTACCCCCAACTAAAACTTAATTCAAGGAAAGAAATATACTATGAGAATGTACACACGTACATAATGTACATCTGTCATTTCCTATAACCCCTACCCCCAACTAAAACTTAATTCAAGGAAAGAAATATACTATGAGAATGTACATATGTACATAATGTACATCTGTCATTTCCTATAACCCCTACCTCCCAAATATACTATGAGAATGTACACATGTACATAATTTACATCTGTTACCCCTACCCCAACTAAAACTTAATCAATTGAAGGAAAGAAATATACTACGAGAATGTACACATGTACATAATGTACATGTCATTTCCTACCCCTAACTAAAACTTAATCAATTGAAGGAAACAAATATACTACGAGAATGTACACATGTACATAATGTACATGTCATTTCCTATAACCCCTACCCCCAACTAAAACTTAATCAATTGAAGGAAAGAAATATACTATGAGAATGTACATATGTACATAATGTACATCTGTCATTTCCTATAACCC
>NC_090726.1:50093675-50101175 GCF_036898095.1 Palaemon carinicauda | reverse complement strand
AGGGTTGTAGCTTAGCTAATAATAATAATAATAATAATAATAATAATATGTATATTTTACCCACTCCTATTACTATTTTCATAAATATTCTTATTTTATCTATTTTCATTATATTTTTTTATTATCATTTATACCATACAGATTCTTTTTGTTTTGTAATTTATTATTATTATTATTATTATTATTATTATTATTATTATTATTATTATTATATTATTATTATTAATATTATTATTATTATTATTATTATTATCATTTACAAAAACACTGAATTGATTTATTTCATGTTTTTTTACTGGGTTTTAATTTTTGTTCTATCTATCTATCTATCTATCTATCTATATATATATATATATATATAATATATATATATATATATTATATATATATATATATATGTATACATACATATATATGTATATAAATAAAAACATATGTATAAGTGTATATATATATATATATATATATATATATATATATATATATATATATATATATATATATATATATATATATATACATAGATAGATAGATAGGTTGTTCGGTGAAAACCTGCACCAATATTTATATAAATAAGTCATAGTATTTTCCACTTTATCTAGAAAATTCTTACCTTGCATAACTTAAGAATATCCCCTAGAAAAAACTCATCTTTTTATATGGAGCTTATTATGATAAATATGCATATACTATTATACTTAAATCAGCTGATAAAAACTTAAAAAGCGAGTTGGCATAAGCTGAGTATTATTATTATTATTATTCATATTATTATTATTATTATTATTATTATTATTATTACTATTGTTGTTGTTATAATTATTGTTATTATTCTTATTCTTATTATTATTATTATTATTATTATTATTGTTGTTGTTGTTGTTATAATTATTATTATCATCAATTATTATCATAATTATTATTGTTATTATTAATATTATTATTATTATTATTATTATTGTTGTTGTTGTTATAATTATTATTATTATCAATTATTATCATTATTATATTATTATTATTATTATTATTATTACTTGCTAAGCTAAAACTGTAGTTGGATAAGTAGGATGCTATAAGCCCAAGGGCTCCAACAGGCAAAAATAGCTCAGTGAAGACAGAAAACAAAGAAATAAATTATTATTATTATTATTATTATTATTATTATTATTATTATTATTACTTGCTAAGCTACAACCCTAGCTGAAAAAGCAGGATACTATAAGCCTAGGAGCTCCAACATGGAAAATATCCCAGCGAGGAAAGGAAAAAAAATAAAAAATAAAATATTTTAAGAACAATAACATCAAAATAAATATTGTGTTTCTTTGTAGAAACAGAAGCATTTATGCCTATCATGAGTATTTTTTTTCTTTTTATATTTTTTGAAAATTGTTCAGTGGCTACTTTCCTCTTGGTAAGGATAGAAGAGACTCTTTAGCTATGGTAAGCAGCTCTTCTAGGAGGACACTCCAAAATCAAACCAGTGTTCTCTAGTCTTGGGTAGTTCCATAACCTCTGTAACATGGTATTCTACTGTCTTGGGTTAGAGTTCTCTTGCTTGAGGGTACACTCGGGCACGCTATTCTATCTAGTTTCTCTTCCTCTTGTTTTTTATGAAGTTTTATAGTTTATATGTGATAGCTCTAATTTAATATTGTTAATAATCTTGAAATATTTTATTATTACGTCTCTCGTAATTTATTTCTTTGTGGCCTTTCTTCACTGGACTATTTTTCCCTGCAGGAACCCTGGGCTTATAGCATCATGCTTTTCCATCTAGGGTTGTAGCTTTGCTATTAATAATGTATATAACTTTTCCTTTCCTCACTGGACTATTTTTCCCTGTTGGAGCCCTTGGGCTTATAGCATCATGCTTATCCAACTATGATTGTAGCTTAGTTTGTAATAATATATATAACTTTTCCTTTCCTCACTGGGCTATTTTTCCTTGTTGGAGCCCTCGGGCTTATATCATCATGCTTTTCCAACTAGGATTGTAGCTTAGTTTGTAATAATAGATATAACTTTTCCTTTCCTCAATGGGCTATTTTTCCCTGTTGAAGCCCTCGGGCTTATAGCATCATGCTTTTCCAACTAAGGTTGCAGCTTAGCTATTAATAATATATATAACTTTTCCTTTCCTCACTGGGTTATTTTTCCCTGTTGAAGCCTTCGGGCTTATAGCATCATGCTTTTCCAACTAGGGTTGTAGCTTAGCTAGTAATAATATATATATATAACTTTTCCTTTCCTCAATGGGCTATTTTTCCCTGTTGGAGCCCTCGGGCTTATAGCATCATGCTTTTTCATCTAGGGTTTTGTAGCTTAGCTAGTAATAATATATTTAACTTTTCCTTTCCTCACTGGGGTATTTTTCCCTGTTGAAGCCCTCGGGCTAATAACATCATGCTTTTCCAACTAAGGTTGCAGCTTAGCTATTAATAAATATATATAACTTTTCCTTTCCTCACTGGGCTATTTTTTCCCTGTTGGAGCCCTTGGGCTAATAACATGCTTTTCCAACTAGGGTTGCAGCTTAGCTTGTAATGATACATAACTTTTCCTTTCCTTACTGGGCTATTTTTCCCTATTGAAGCCTTCGGGCTTATAGCATCATGCTTTTCCAACCAGGATTGTAGCTTAGCTAATAAGAATATGTATATAACTTCTCTTTTCCTCACTGGGCTATTTTTCCACACTGGAGCCCTCTGGCTTATAGCATCATGCTTTTCCAACTAGGGTTGTAGCTTAGCTAATAATAATAATAATAATAATAATAATAATAATAAAATGTTTTAAGCCACATGTAGGCCAGTTTAACTCATATTGTTCGCTCCTTGTGCCATCCTGATTCCTTTAAACTCAAACGTTTTAGCTGTGAATTTCAGGGCCGGAAACATTCAATTTAGCAGAGGGTTGCCAAGACCCCCAGAAGGACTCTGCCCTCGAGAGAGAGAGAGAGAGAGAGAGAGAGAGAGAGAGAGAGAGAGAGAGAGAGAGAGAGAGGTTGAAAATGCTAAACAAACACACTAGCATGTGGGTAGAACCTTAAACAGGCAGACAGAAGGGGACAAATGGTATAACAAAGTTTGTCAAAACGTTAAATGACTGATATGTATACAGGCAATTAGAAGCAAACGTTTGCTTGCTGGCAGAGAGACAGACAAACGTAGAGAATGCTAGACGTTGGCTAAGCAAACTAGACGAGGAGCAGATGAACCAAAAAGATTATTATATTATTATTATTATTATTATTATTATTATTATTATTAGTTAAGTTACAACCCTAGTTGGAAAAGCAAGATGCCTATAAGCTCAATGGCTCCAACAGGAAAAAATAACCCAGTGAGGAAAGGAAAAGTTATATAACATTACTAGCTACGCTGCAACCTTAGTTGGAAAAGCAAGATGCTATAAACCCAAAGGCTCCAACAGGGAAAAAATAGCCCCAGTGAGGAAAGGAAAAAGTTATATATTATTACTAGCTAAGCTGCACCCCCTAGTTGGAAAAGCATGATGTTATAAGCCCGATGGCTCCAACAGGGAAAAATAGTCCAGTGAGGAAAGGAAAAGTTATATATTATTACCCAGCTAAGCTGCAACCCCCAGTTGGAAAAGCAAGATGCTTTTTGCCCAAAGGCTTCAACAGGGAAAAAATAGCCCAGTGAGGAAAGGAAAAGTTATATATTATTGCTAGCTAAGTTACAACCCTAGTTGGAAAAGCAAGATGCCTATAAGCTCAAGAAGGCTCCAACAGGGAAAAAAATAGCCCAGTTAGGAAAGGAAAATTTATATGTATTCTTACTAGCTAAGCTATAACCCTAGTTGGAAAAGCAAGATGCTATAAGCTTAATGGCTCCATTAGGGAAAAATAGCCCAGCGAGGAAAGGAAATAAGGAAATAAACTATATAAGGAGTAATGAACAATTTAAATAGAATATTTTAAATCTATTAACAGTATTAAAAAAGATATTTCATATATAAACTATAAAAAAGACCTAATGTTTGCCTATTCAACATAAAACATTTGCTACAAGTTTGAACTTTTGAAGTTCTACCGATTCAACTACACCCGATTAGGAAGATCATTCCCACACAACTTGGTCACAGCTGGATGAAGACATGTAGATACATCTTCTCTTTTGTAATCCCATTAAAACCCCATAATACAAATTCAAGATGACATAATTCTACATTACCTCTATTACCTATTCGTTGTTCAAGGTTAGAACAGAGAATATTTATGTTTATATAATCTAAAGTGTGTGTGGGGCCTAACTTGATCTGGCTTAGACTGGAATTTATTACCATTGAAAACCAATTTTGTTTGTACTTCCCTTTGCCATCTAAGATGTCAGGACTTAAATATTTCCCCTCTGGTATTAACCCCAGAGAGCCACTTCAGTAGACAAACCCCATAAAAGTCTTAAGGAGGCCATAAGAAAAGTCTTTTAAGACTTCTGACAGCTCCACAAAAGTTGCTCTGGTAGCCTCTGCAAGATCATGGCTGGGGTTTTTTATATTTTCATGATGGTCTGACGCGAATGTGTCTGTTCTGACAGTGCCAACGACTAGATTTTGCCTGGATTTGTGTCTAGTTCAGCAATCCAATTCCAAAGAAAGAGATAAAGCCATGCATAGCAAAGGGGGAGGGGCCCACAGGGGCCAAGAGAAGGTATAAGAGACTGCGTACAGGCAAATACTCAGAAAGCTTTTTTTTTTTTTTTTTTACTGGAGGGGGGACTGTGACACTCAAAAGTTCTGGATTGTGTCTAGTTCAGCAATCCAATTCCAAAGAAAGGAGATAAAGCCATGCATAGCAAAGGGGGAGGGTCCACAGGGCCAAGAGAAGGTATAAGAGACTGCGTACAGGCAAATACTCAGAAAGTTTTTTTTTTTTTTTTTGACTGGACGGAGGGGGGGGGGACTGTGACACCTCAAAAGTTCTGGATTGTGTCTAGTTCAGCAATCCAATTCCAAAAGAAAGAGATAAAGCCATGCATAGCAAAGGGGGGAGGGTCCACAGGGGCCAAGAGAAGGTATAAGAGACTGCGTTACAGGCAAATACTCAGAAAGTTTTTTTTTTTTTTTTTTTTTTTTTTTTACTGGAGGGGGGACTGTGACACTCAAAAGATGCCAGAGACCCCGCTTGCTCTACTTCAACGCCTTAAACCAAAAGACCTCGCTACGAACTCGCTACAAACTCTCCTTTGGAGAGTTCAATACTCGCAAGAATGTGATATGATCCTGATGCAAATGCCGAGCAGATAGGGCGAGGCATTTCTTGGCAAACAATAACAAGAAGAAAGGAGAAAAAATTGTTTGTGGTGCGGGAGTTTGTCGTACGTCGCCATGACAAGGGGTTTCGTACGCAGAGGCCCTTAATGAATCTAGATTGGCCGTTGGCAGCTCAGACGCTCCTACCACAGCCTCCTCTGCCCTCTATTTGACTCTCCTTCTTTCTTTGGTTCTTTAAGGATTTTTATGGTTTAGGTTTGGCCACTGCTAAATATTTATTTAGTTTATAGACTAAAAATTTATTTTTTAGTTTCGATAGTTTTATTTATTTTGATGCTTTTTTTCTTTAATTCAGTTGATTTTCCGTCTAGGCCGATGGCCGCATTTTAGGTCAAATCTCCCGGTTACATTTTTGTACTTTTAAGCCAACTTTCTATTTGCCATGTGTTTTTTAAAAACTAATTTACTAATGGATTTCTCGTGCAGTTTAATGTATTAACATTGATCAGTTAGAGAACACTAATTTAAATTTCTTAATCACCAGACTTTTCTCTTCTGAGAGTAGGCCTACCCTTGAACCCCTAAAATCCAACTGACATTTTCAATAGGCCTACAGCCTATATTTCCCAATATCCAAATCCCTCTATCCATTAATTATCAGTTAGAAACCATTGATTTAAATTTCTATAATCACCAGACTTTTCTTCTGAGAGTAGGCCTACCTTGAACCCCTAAAATCCAACTGACATTTTCAATAGGCCTACAGCCTATATTTCCCAATATCCAGATCCCTCTATCCATTAATTATCAGTTAGAAACCAATGATTTAAATTTCTATAATCACCAGACTTTTTTTCTTCTGAGAGTAGGCCTACCTTGAACCCCTAAAATCCAACTGACATTTTTTCAATAGGCCTACAGCCTATATTTCCCAATATCCAAGTCCTTTATCCATTATTTATTCATTCACATATTCTTAAATTCTATATCCACCCATCAATAGTACTCTTGCATTCTGAAGTAATTTGAACAAAGATAAATTGCCAATAATTCCTTAAGTTATTTTTCTGTTTTTTTTCTAGTCTTGCTTAGTACCATAGCCTCTGTACAATGGTCTCCCACTGTCTTACGTTAGAGTTCTCTTGCTTGAGGGTACACTCAGGCACCCTATTCAATCTAATTTCTCTTCCTCTTGTTTTGTTAGTGTTTTATATTTTAAATAGGAAAAATTTATTTTAATGTTACTTTTCTTCAAACATTTTAGTTTTCCTTGTTTCCTTTCCTCACTGGGCTATTTTCCCTTTTGGGGCCCTTGGGCTTATAGCATCCTGCTTTTCCAACTAGGGTTGTAGCTTAGCAAGTAATAATAATAATAATGCTTGCCCCCACTTGTGCTTAGATTCGCTTCAAATCACATGGTTATTTTTGCTTGCAATATTTCAGTGCACTTTTACTCCTTGCTGTACTTTCTTTATTAACACACACACACACACACACACACACACACACACATATATATATATATATATATATATATATATATATATATATATATATATATATATATTGAAAAGGTTCAACAAATGATGTATGATGTGTATAAAGCTATGTGTAATTTTGTGTAGTATACAAAAAGACAGTTTTATACAATTTTTAAATTCTTATATCATTGTAGAACTTTTTTCAGCATAATAAGGAAACTCCTTTTCACCATATATATATATATATATATATATATATATATATATATATATATATACATATATATATACACATGGTTCCCCAGAGATTACAAAAGAAGCAGGGGAAAGAAAAGAAGACCGACTGATTGCCGAACTAAGAAAGTTTGCGAGTGTGGGCTGACACAGAAAGACCATAAACAGACGCAAGTGGAAGGACGTGTGTGTCTGAGGCCTTTGTCTTGCAGTAAAATGTATATATATATATATATATATATATATATATATATATATATAATATATATATATATATATATATTACTAAACACCTGTTGTGTGTTACCATGTGTCTACCTACACTGTCCTTGTAACTGTTCCTTACTGTTTCTTATGCCTAGTTAAGGCTTAAGTTAAATTGGCCGGTTTGTGTGTGTGCGTGTGTGCGTACGCTATTTTTGGGGGAACGAAATCTTGTGAATGAACTTTAAGCTGAAGGAGGTATTTATGAACTTTCATGAAAATTAACCAAGACTACCACCCCACCACCGCTACCCTCTCTCTCTCTCTCTCTCTCTCTCTCTCT
>NC_090726.1:49961175-50081175 GCF_036898095.1 Palaemon carinicauda | reverse complement strand
AATACTTGACATATAATTAGCTTGTTCTATACTATACTTGTGTATTTCAGCGTGAATATATTAATTTATCAAAAGCTAATCTATTATATATCCATTTACGTCTCTTTGCCATTTTTATATATTCCAAAAAAGCTTTTTTTTATGTTGCAAAATAATAATTTTTCTCATTGACGTTGCAATGACGTCATATTTTTTGCCTCTCCCTAGACTCTCTCAGTCCTGAATGTTTTACCAATTGTTTTTATAATGATTTCTGGTTTGTATAATGTAAAATAATAATAAAACAAACGGAATAATAATTAATAAAAGGCAATAATATTAAATTAATACTAAGTATATATTAATTTATGATGTATTTAATTTGTTCACTTTGAATGTTTTACCAATTGTTTTCATAATGATTTCCGGGTTGTATAATGTAAAATAATAATGAAATAAACGGAATAATAATTAATAAAAGGCAATAATAATTAATTATTTATAAGTACATATAACTTTATGATATATTTATTAGAATATTCATAGAAATATAAATATAAAGTGATATTAAATCTCGACATTGTAACCCGTAACTAATCTAAGTGGTTCCGAATGTTTACGCTTTAATCTTCTGCGAGCCTTGACCTAGGAATGAGACACAGACGTCTCTTAACCTCTTCTAGTAGGCCACCCCTATATTTCCCATAATGTGGCAATGTAGGAAATGCGGAAAACCGGTTTATTTCGGTAAGATACAGTGAAAAATTAAGTGAAATCTGATGTTTTATCTCAAAACGGAAGGTTTTTATGAGAACGGCGGCCTACGAAGGAGGAGTCTGTCTCGAGCTAAATTCTGTTTTATTTCTTTTATTTGTTATTTTTAAGTGGAAATTTTTAATCTTGTGAGGGATTAATGTGTTATAACTTATTTATATAGTGGATTATCGCCTTTTGCATGCTAGGATAACTAATTAAGGGTGTAGGGTGTATGTCTACTGATGGGCCAGCTTAACTCTCTTGTTTTCAGGCCTACCGCACTGGGTAAAATTATAGAATAGTACAATATACAATTTGGGGAATATAAGAGTGTATCTATGTGTATTTTGTGGTTTATTTATCGATTTGGATAATGATTTATTGTGTAAGTCCATAGTTGATTATGGGTGTGTGTATGTATACTTACGGCCCAATATAACTCCCTTGTTTTCAGTTCTAGCACAGTGGGTAAAATTATAGAATAGCACTATACACTATTTGGAGAATATATGACTGTTTCCTAGTGTATTTTATGGTGTATTGAACTATTTTGATAATGAGGGTGTATGTACCTTAGCGGCCACCTGTATGTATTATGTCTAACTTATAATACGGCAGTGTAAGGGGGATCGCAGGTGGGCGTTAGTCTCCCCCCCCCCCCCCCCCCCGCTCTGTTAGGTGTGTAGGTAAGGACACGGCTTGTAGGTTAGGTAAGAGTGGAAAGTTTAGGCTAGTTGATGTCCAATTTTAATCAATGCGTGAGGAACTGGCCGCTGATATACAAAGGCTCCTGATAATGATTTATGGTTGAAGTCCATAGTTTTTTAGTTTATGGTGGGATGATTTCCATCACTGAAAAGTTATGTAGTATTTTGAACAATTCTGATTATGATTTCTGACCGAAATCTATAGTTTTTGAGTTATGGTAGGTACTGAAAAGATATGGGGTTGCCTAGGTATCGTCATCAGCAATACACCCCGTATCAGTTTTATTTTCCTATTTATATCAACTTGTATAAACTGTGTTCTGCCAGTCATCGTAAAAGAAAAGTTACCCTAATCAAAACCCATTAATTTGTAATGAAATGATTAAAATACTGGAGCTTTTGGGTAATAATTTACAACACCACGCTCTCCATTTACTCCAATAAAATGTAATTCTGCAGTTCTCACCTTCTTGCACAGTAATTAGGTGATTATTTAAATTCTGGGAAAGCAATAATTAGCAAGATATGTTAAAGAGGGGAGAAGGGGTTATAAAAAGAAAATAGCTCTGTTTCCTCACTAAACGACTTGGAACTGACGTCAACATAGTCAACCAAACAGAATTCGTGATGCCAGTGTACATAAACAGAAGTTCGTGATGCCACCGTACATTTGATATACTGTACTGTATATTCAAAATATACTTAATAAAAAATTGAGTGATTACTCAAAAGTGTCACTATTTGTAAATTGCATGTTTTATGGACACTTTTGAGTAATTAATCCATTTTTAATTAAGTATATTTTGAATATACAGTACTGTATATCAAATGTTTGCTGGCATCACGAACTTCTGTTTATGTACGCTGGCATCACGAATTCTGTTAGGTTGACGATGTCGACATGTCAGTTCCAAGTCGTTTAGCGAGGAAACCGAGCTATTCTCTTTTTATAACCCCTTCCCCCCTCTTCAACATATCTTGCTAATTATTGCTTTCCCAGAATTTGAATAACCACCTAATTACTGTGCAAGAAGGTGAGAACTGCAGGATTACATTATATTGGAGTAAATGGAGAGCGTGATGTTGTAAACTATTACCAGCTTTTGTTTGCCAGTCCTTCTGGATGCATAGCCAATGAGATTTTTCTGTTCCATTTTCAAAGGAGTAGCTGGTAGCCATGTCCATCGTACTAAGAAAACCTTGGATAATTATTTATTTATCTGTATGTTGGTATGTTAAATTAAAATTTATTTAATTGTCTTTGCTCTGCTGTAGCTCGTTTTGTTTGTGATTTGATATTATTTCACTGCTCCTATGTTCTAGTAGTTTGTCATAATTTTCATTATATAATTTATCACTTGGTTCAATTACTTTTTGCTCCGCTGTAGCACGATGTGCTTGCAATTTATCATAATCTCATCAGAAGCAATGTTCTGGCAAGTGGATCATGTTTCACTATGTGATTAACACCCGAGGACTAGTAATTAGAATAATGCATAACGTTTTGTCTTTGATTCATTTCAAACTGATGTATGTTCCAAATTTTGTCTAGATTGACATAAGATGATAAACAGAAAACCAACAAAAACAATAATTTATGTTAGTACTTGAAAATATTGAACCATTGGCTGAATAAAACCGTCAATATTCAAGCTTAACAATGGGGTGATTACACAGTTGTCAAATTGGATGGGTTGTAGCATTGCGTTCCAGCTTCTGTTTGAACATTGGACTTGGCTTCTTTTTCATTTATCAGACTACTGTATGTATATCAAACCCACATTTCTACCCTAACCTATCACTATTTAGCAAAAGATGTCCAACTCTGCCAACAGCAATCCCTCTATGCTTCTCTTCCAAATTAATTCTACCTCCCCTTTGTCTGTGTCATTTTCCTATTCAATCTTCTTCACCAAGTCTCTGTCCTGTCCTCTGCAATAAAAAAAAGAGGCAGGTGTTACAACCTGACGTGAATAATAAGACAATTAAAAAATACTTGCCCGTGCGGCTGACATGCCTAGTGCAACAAGTACTGCTTGTCAAAATGGGAGGAAGAAGATACAGAGATTTTAAAATTGCAAGTGAAGCGAGCCACGCTCGATCAAAGACCAATGAACTAGGTAATTAATTAGACAATTAAGATAACTCAACCTATTGTACTCACTCGCTTTGTTATCAAATGTGCAACATATACTGCTTGCCAAAATGTAGGAGCAAGGAGATGATGTTAAATTGTCAGGGAAGCGAGCCACATAGAGTAAAAACCAATGCTGTAAGTAAATAAACAGTGTTAATACGGTGGGTTTGAGTTTCCAACCACTGAGCTAGCCATACTTGGGCTTTTCAAGATATAAACCTGGCTCTTCAAATTATTTGGTTTTGCTTTTATTGTGTATAACTTCCCTCCACTTTCATTCTTAGAGATTTGATTATTAAATGGATGCCACTTGCAGTAATTTTTAGGGGGTGAGATTCTTCAGATCTCATAGTTTTCCTTAGTTATGTAAAAACTCATAACTATTGAAAAATCTTTTAGTCTGCTCTGATGTTTTATGTGTGAATGTTGATATAGACGATCATGTTTGGTAGAAATAGGTATTTTTAAAGATTTTTCATCATGTGAATGGTTTGTTCGTGCGAGTCTAAATTTTATACTGTAATCCAATCCAGTAAGCTTTAGATAAGCATATTGTGAGATAAAGGTTGAATAAATTCCATTGTTTTAAGTAATTTTCTTGAGTCAAGCCATTGTCTAGTGACAAGCGATTGTCTGGAGTCAGGCGATTGTCTGGAGTCAAGCGATTGTCTGGAGTCAAGCGATTGTCTGGAGTCGGGCTATCGTCTGGAGTCGGGCGATTGTCTCGAGTCATTGTGCCAAGCGATCGTTTTAAGTTAGCCTATTGTTATGTACAGCAAGCTTTATTAAATGGATTTAATGTACTATTTAGGTACTGTAATATTACAAAGATTTAAAGTTCTCTTTAAATTTCAGCTGAAAGAAAGCAGTCTCTCGGTTTTGACTGGCACCCAAACTGTCTACGTTGCGAAGAGTGTGGGAAGCGAGTGAATCCGGGTCAACATGCTGAGGTAAATATGTTTTTATAATTTTTTTAGTAATTTGGTATAATGCAGACCATTTTAATTATGCTGAATGTGAAGCTAGGCTTGAATGAACAAATTCAAGGGAAATGGTCATACTGTACTGAAATACTATATGCATTTGTTTTAAACACAAGACTTACCCGGTAGTTATATATATAGCTTACGTCCCCGACGTCAACGGGAGAAAAATCGAAACTCGAGCCAACTGCCAGTTGAATAGCCAGGTGTACCACCCCTGCACCCTAGCGAGGTACCCTGGAACCATTCCAGTGACCCTCATATATTCCCTGCCGTCGCTAGCGGCGACATGTGAATTCTACTCCTCATTACTGATCGTTTTTTTGGTGAAGTACAAATCTTTGGTTATTGACTCGCTTGTTTTTGATCTCGCTTTGGATATTTCTTAATTTTGTTTGGATTAGATGATTTTTGACCTTTGCTTGTCTGAATTCTCTTAGATTTTTCAAAATGGCCACCCCCCCCTATAACTTTTAGGTTATGTGTGACTAGTGGGTGTAAGACTCGTATGGCTAAAGCCTCTCTTGACCCCCATTCTCTCTGTGTTTCATGTAGAGGTAAAGAGTGTGATTTAGGTGATCGCTGTGACGAATGTGTTTTGCTGTCAGAGCATGAATGGATTGATTTTGATAAATACAGGTGTAAACTTGAAAGGGATAGATTGAGGCGTAGTTCTTCTCGCTCTTCTAGAGATATTTCCTCCTCCCATGTCATTAATCCTATTCCTTCACCTGTAGTGGTAGAGCCTGATCCCACTATTGCAATTGTTAATGAACCTTCACTAAAAGATATGTTAGTGGCGATTCAAGCTCTTGGCGCTAAAGTTGAATCTTTGGCTGCGGACAGGACACAGTTGATGTCCGATGTGCGTCTTTTGAAAAGTGAAGGTGCAAGTGCAGTGAAGTTAAGTGCAGTGGAGAGTGCGCCTGCTCGTGTCTGTCGTCCTCCTAGTCCTAGACCTCTTCCAAGCTCCCCAATCCCTGGAAGAAGGAATGTCGAAAGGCGAAAGGAGACGAGAGACTGTATCAAACGAGCAGACGTCCCCTCGAACGTACCTGTGGGCGCCTCCCAGGACGTTCGCCCTCACGATCGGAAAGGTGAGGTTAAGTGTTTTTCGTCGTCTTCGGATGCCCCCTTGCCTAAAAGAGGCTGGAAGCTCTCTTCCAGGCCTCTTAAGAGGTCTTATGACATGGCCTATCGACGTCCTGCTAGTTCTAAACCTGGATGCAGACACTGGGATTCTCCAGAGCCTTTTGAAAGCCCCCCAACCAAACGTCCTTTTAGGACACTGGACGTTTCCAAGGATCCTTTTGTGTACCCAGGACCAGGCTTTACCTCATTCCAAGCTCCCAAGCAGCCTTCAGACTGGATTTCGCCTTCTAGGCGCTCTGTTCCGTTTAGCGGTGAGGAGAATGTTATGACCTCATCGCCGTTTTCACAACGTTCGGATCCTAACTTTGTAATTCTTCAAGACATGCAAAGCAGGCTCTCTTCCTTTATGCAATCATACCAGTGCAGCGACAAATCTCGTATCAGCGATCGTGATCTGAGCAGTAAACCAGGACGTGTTTCCGAGCGGCCTCGTAATCGGGGATCGCAGCTTCCTGCTAGCCGATACGAACGGCCTTTAGGAAGCGATCGTGATTGTTCTCCTAAGTCTGCAGTCCACGGTTCTTTTATTCAACGCGATCGAGACTGTGTTCTTGTGCATTCTTCTAAGAAAGACGTCGGACGTCCTGTTAAATAGGTTATTGAACGCCCTTCGACTCAGGCTCCTGAACTTCCTACTGAACAGGCTGTCGATCCTCCTCCGGTTCAGACTGCCGAACGTCCTTGCAAACAGGCTACCGAACGTCCTTTTAAGCAGGCTGCCAAACGTCCTATCATTCAGGAAGTTTCTCTCTCCGCCAATTATTTTAGTGAGCGTCCTTCAGGTCGCGTTTCCGGGATGGTTACAGTTGAACTAGTCGCTGAACACCGAGTGGTTCGTAGTACCGATTGCTTGCCAGCAGTTGACGGCAAGCGTGTTTCTGAATATGATCCTGAACGTCCTATCCCTGGTCATATTTCGGATGTTAGTTTGGATTACAAGGAGGAGGCTTATCCTTTTCAAGACATCGATGCGGTTCATGTACAGGAACTTCTCGTCTCCGATCGAGCTGATCGCGAGCGTTCGGTTGAGCCGCACGCGATTCTGCCGCCTGTTACTGTTTGCAATGAGCCTATTTCTATTTCGGTTGGCACTCAGGTTTTTTCTGATATTGATACCGCTCTTAACCCTACTGCTCCCGGAGGAACGTCGCTAGAGAAGGAAGTAGAAGCTCAGCTTTCTCCTTTGGAGTTTGATGACGTTTCAGAAGACGAGGACTCTGTTTCTTTCCGTCATTCTGCTGATCTTAAAAAACTTATGAGAGTTTTTACGGAAGAGTTTTTGGACTTTTTTGTGCCTATAGCTCCGCGCTCTCCTCCGTCTGAGTTTACTTTAGGCAAAGCCTCTAAGAAAGCCCATTTTTCAATATTAAACTTACCCGATGATCATATAGCTGTCAGCTCTGCTGCCCGACAGAAAAACCTACGGGCGGAACACGCCAGCGATCGCTATACAGGTGGGGGTGTACATCAATAGCGCCATCTGTCGAGTAGGTACTCAAGTACTCTGTCAACACAGAACCAATTTTCTCTCTGTCGTGTCACCGGCAAGACCTACTGAATACGCTCTTGTTTTCTGGATTGATTTTCACGTTATTTGGTGAAGTATTCATCTCTAGTTATTAGCTATCGCTGTGCAGAAGTTATCTTCAATACTTCCTTGCATTCTTTTTTGGATTTGGATTATTTGTTGACGACTTGGATAGATTTTGAATTCCCCCTTTGACTAATTCAAGATGTCTGACCCTTCTCAAGTCCCTAAGTACAGGAAATGTAGCGCTAGGGACTGTTCAAGGCGTCTTCCGAAGGCCTCTATCGATCCGCACACCGTTTGTTCCAATTGTAGGGGTAAAGCTTGTCAATTGGAAGATCGATGTGAGGAATGCGCTGGGCTTTCGGAATTCGGGTTTCAAGAATTCGTGAAATATGCACGTAGGCTAGAGAAGGATAGGATCAGGAGGAGTTCGTCTCGCTCAATTGATTTTTCCTCTCCCCATGCCCCTCAACCTATTCCTTCCCCTGTCGTGGTTGCACCCGACCCCCCTGCTAGCTCTCATCAACCTTCAATGGCGGATGTGATGCGTGCCATTCAGGCTCTAGGTGAGAGAGTCGAGTCATTGGCGAATGACCGCAATCAACTCATGGCTGACGTCAGAGAGTTGAAAGGTAAAAGTGCAGTGGGAAGTGAAGTGAGTGTCAGTGCAGTGAAAAGTGTCAGTGTTACGCATGAGGGTGCGTCTGTTCGTGCCTGTCGTCCTCCCAGTCCGGGACCTCTTGCAAGCTCCCAAGCTCAGGGGAGAAGCAATGTCGTACGACCAAAGGGTTTGACAGGCTTTAATCAGCGTACAGACGTACCCTCCGTGGTTTCGGACGTATCTTACCGAGATTGTCCCACCCACAAGAAGGCGAGTGAGCCCATTTATTCCTCGCCTGCGGAAGAGGTTTCTAGACAGAAACGATGGACCAAGGTCTCACGGCCTCTTAAACGTAAGGTCCCTTCCGAGCTAGTCCAACGGCCCAGGTGTAGCCACTGGGTCAGTTCGGACTCGCTGCAGTCCTCCGACGACTGCACACCTCCCAAGAGAGGCAAAGTGGTACCGCAACAGGCAGTAACTCTGTCTGTTGCCGCATCCGCTGTTTTAGACCCTCAGTCACAACGGACAGTAGCTCCGTCTGTTGCCGCTTTTGTAGACCCTAAGTGGTCTTTACTGCAGTCTATGCAGACTCAGTTAGCTGCGGTTATGCAGGAGTTTCGTGCGGAGAAGGTTGACGCTGCACCCGTTAGCCTACAACCTTCCACGGTTGTGCGCCCAGCAGACGCTGAGGCTGCCTGCTCCCACACTCCGGCTGTGAGAGCTCCTCCACCCATGCGCAGTCGACCCTGCCAGACGCATGCTGACGCTCACAGACGCACGGAGCACTCCGTTGCCGTGCGGGAGCTACCACATCAACAGGAGGGTGGAGTTGGGCTGCCGTGTTTTGACGCGGTGCGTCAACCTCCGCAACCCACGGTGGTCTCCGCTACCCTTCCACAGTGGGGAGTAGACTCTTTGCGCACCCACTCAGCTTTGGCTGTTGCCAGTTCTCAGACTGACCAACAGTGGCATGATGTTGGGTCCAGTGCAGCCACGCATGCACCCGTGCTGCCGGACTCAGCCGTCCAGCCCACTCCGTTGCCTCTTCCTCTTCAACATTCAGACGATGGTATCTCTGATGATGACGAAGCTGCACATCGTGACGACCAACACTCAGACATCGAAGAACCCAAGACCACGCCTCCCTCCTTAGACTTTAGGAAAGTGCTTGCGCTCTTTAAGGATTTATATCCAGACCAGTTTGTGTCTGCAGCACCACGCTCGCCTCCCTCTGAGTTCGCTTTAGGCATGCAGTCAGCAGCTCCTGCCTTTACGAAGCTCGTACTCGCTCGCTCGTCCAAGAGAGCTTTAAGGGTACTGGGAGAGTGGTTGCAGTCCAAGAAGCAACTGGGGAAGACATCCTTCATGTTTCCCCCGGTCAAGCTTGCTTCCAGATCTAGCGTCTGGTATACCACGGGAGAAGTTCTCGGCTTGGGAGTTCCTGCCTCTGCCCAGGGCGACTTCTCAAGTCTGGTAGACTCTCCCCGCAGGCTGGCTATGAGACGCTCCAAGATTTGCTGGACCCCTTCGGACATGGACCATCTTATGAAGGGAGTTTTCCGCGCTTTCGAGGTCTTTAACTTCCTGGACTGGTGTTTGGGAGCATTGAGCAGGAAGACCTCCCCTTCTGATAAGGAAACTTCCATGCTCATCATGTCCTGCATGGACAAAGCCATTCGGGATGGTTCTAGTGAGCTTGCGGCTTCTTTCGTGTCTGGGGTACTCAAGAAGCGAGATCACCTTTGCCCCTTCTTGTCAGCTGGAGTCACCCCATGTCAAAAGTCGGAGCTGATGTTTGCTCCACTCTCGAAGTGTCTTTTCCCTGAAGAGTTGATCAAGGAGATTGCTGCCTCCTTGATCCAGAAAGACACCCATGACCTGGTGGCGTCATCCGCACGCAAAGTCACCCCTTTGCCCTCCGTACCTAGACCTAGGATGGACACTCCAGCGTCAAGGTTCATTCCGCCCTTTCGTGGCAGAGCCTCCAGCAGAGGAGGTGCTCGTGCCGGAAGTCAACGTGGGAGCAAGCAGAAGGGTTCTAAGTCCTCTAGAGGCAGAGTCTGACTGCCACCTTCTTCAGACAGCAGTGGGAGCCAGGCTCAAGAACTACTGGCAGGCCTGGGAGAGAAGGGGTGCAGATGTACAGTCTGTGAAGTTACTCAGGGAGGGGTACAAGATTCCATTCTTGCGCAAGCCCCCTCTAGCAACGACTCCCATCAACCTCTCTCCCAGGTACAGAGAGGAGGAAAAGAGGCTAGCTTTACAGCAAGAGGTGTCTCTCTTGCTACAAAAGGGAGCGGTAGTCATAGTCCGGGACCATCAATCTCCGGGCTTCTACAACCGCCTCTTCTTAGTGCCGAAGAAGACAGGAGGGTGGAGACCGGTGCTAGACGTCAGTTCTCTGAATGTCTTTGTCACAAAGCAGACGTTCACCATGGAGACGACAAAGTCGGTTCTAGCATCGGTCAGGAAGGAAGACTGGATGGTCTCGTTAGACCTAAAGGACGCGTACTTTCACGTCCCCATCCACCCAGATTCCCAACCTTTTCTAAGGTTCGTTTTTGGGAAGGTCGTATACCAGTTCCAAGCCCTGTGCTTTGGCCTAAGCACGGCACCTCTAGTTTTTACCAAACTGATGAGGAATATTGCCAAGTTCCTGCATTTAGCAAACATCAGAGCCTCCCTCTATTTGGACGACTGGCTTTTAAGAGCTGCGTCAAGTCGTCGCTGTCTGGAGAATCTACAGTGGACTCTAGATCTGACCAAGGAATTGGGTCTCCTGGTCAATTTAGAAAAGTCCCAACTCGTCCCATCCCAAACTATAGTTTACCTAGGAATGGAGATTCAGAGTCAAGCTTTTCGGGCTTTTCCGTCGGCCCCCAGAATCAGTCAAGCCCGAGAATGCATCCAGTCCATGCTGAAGAAGGACCGGTGTTCAGTCCGACAGTGGACGAGTCTGATAGGGACGCTTTCATCACTGGACCAGTTCATCGCGTTAGGGAGACTCCACCTTCGCCCCCTTCAATTTCACTTAGCTGCTCACTGGAGAAAGGACAAGACGCTAGAAGCGGTCTCAGTTCCTATTTCCGAGAAGATGAAGTCGTCACTGACTTGGTGGAAGAACAACATTCTCCTCAGGGAGGGTCTGCCACTGGCTGTTCAGACCCCCGACCATCTTCTCTTCTCGGACGCATCGGACACGGGCTGGGGTGCGACGTTGGACGGTCGGGAATGCTCGGGCACGTGGAATCCGGTTCAAAGCGAGTTACACATCAACTGCAAGGAGCTACTGGCAGTTCATCTGGCCTTGAGAAGCTTCAAGTCCCTCCTTCTAGGCAAGGTGGTGGAGGTGAACTCCGACAACACCACAGCACTGGCGTACATCTCCAAGCAAGGAGGGACTCATTCGATGAAGTTGTACGAGATCGCAAGGGACCTCCTCACCTGGTCAAGAGATCGAAATATATCCCTTGTAACGAGGTTCATTCAAGGCGACATGAATGTCATGGCAGACCGCCTCAGCCGGAAGGGTCAAATCATCCCAACAGAGTGGACCCTTCACAAGAATGTATGCAACAAACTATGGGCATTGTGGGGCCAACCCACCATAGATCTGTTCGCAACCTCGATGACCAAGAGGCTCCCAAATTATTGTTCACCGATTCCGGACCCAGCAGCAGTTCACATAGATGCCTTTCTTCTGGATTGGTCCCATCTAAACCTTTATGCGTTCCCCCCGTTCAAGATTGTCAACAGAGTACTGCAGAAGTTCGCCTCTCACGAAGGGACAAGGTTGACGTTGGTTGCTCCCCTCTGGCCCGCGAGAGAATGGTTCACCGAGATACTGCAATGGCTAGTAGACGTTCCCAGAACTCTTCCTCTAAGAGTGGACCTTCTGCGTCAGCCGCATGTAAAGAAGGTACACCCAAGCCTCCACGCTCTTCGTCTGACTGCCTTCAGACTATCGAAAGACTCTCGAGAGCTAGAGGCTTTTCGAAGGAGGCAGCCAGAGCGATTGCTAGAGCTAGGAGGACATCCACTCTCAAAGTCTACCAGTCGAAGTGGGAAGTCTTCCGAAGTTGGTGCAAGTCCAAATCAGTATCCTCAACCAGTACCTCTGTAACTCAGATAGCTGACTTCCTGTTATACCTAAGGAAGGAAAGATCCCTTTCAGCTCCCACTATCAAGGGTTACAGAAGCATGTTGGCAGCAGTCTTCCGTCATAGAGGCTTAGATCTGTCCAACAACAAAGATCTACAGGACCTCCTTAAGTCTTTTGAGACCTCGAAGGAGCGTCGGTTGGCCACACCAGGTTGGAACTTAGACGTGGTACTAAGATTCCTTATGTCAGCAAGGTTCGAGCCACTTCAATCAGCCTCTTTTAAAGATCTCACTTTGAAAACTCTTTTCCTCGTCTGCTTAGCAACAGCTAAAAGAGTCAGTGAGATACACGCCTTCAGCAGGAACATTGGATTTACATCTGATACGGCTACATGTTCCTTACAGCTTGGTTTTTTAGCCAAAAACAAACTTCCTTCTCGTCCTTGGCCCAAATCGTTCGAAATTCCAAGCCTTGCTAGTTTGGTTGGAAATGAACAAGAAAGAGTACTATGCCCAGTAAGAGCTCTTAAGTACTATTTGAAACGGACTAAGCCATTACGTGGACAATCAGAAGCTTTATGGTGTGCCATTAAGAAACCTTCTTTACCAATGTCGAAGAATGCAGTTTCTTATTATATCAGACTTTTAATTCGAGAAGCTCATTCCCATCTGAATGAGGAGGACCATGCTTTGCTGAAGGTAAGGACACATGAAGTTAGAGCTGTCGCAACTTCAGTGGCCTTCAAACAAAACAGATCTCTGCAGAGTGTAATGGATGCAACCTATTGGAGAAGCAAGTCAGTGTTCGCATCATTTTACCTTAAAGATGTCCAGTCTCTTTACGAGAACTGCTACACCCTGGGACCATTCGTAGCAGCGAGTGCAGTAGTGGGTGAGGGCTCAGCCACTACATTCCCATAATCCCATAACCTTTTTTAATCTTTCTCTTGAAATGCTTTTTATTGTTGTTTTTTGGGTTGTCCGGAAGGCTAAGAAGCCTTTCGCATCCTGGTTGATTTGGCGGGTGGTCAAATTCTTTCTTGAGAAGCGCCTAGATTAGAGGTTGTGATGAGGTCCTTTAGTATGGGTTGCAGCCCTTCATACTTCAGCTCCTAGGAGTCGCTCAGCATCCTGTGAGGATCGCGAGGCTCAGTAAGGAAGACGTACTTAAAAAGGCAGAGTAATTGTTCAAGTCGACTTCCTTACCAGGTACTTATTAATTTTATGTTTGTTATTTTGAATAACTGCTAAAATAAAATACGGAATACTTAGCTCTTAAGGTTAACATATATGCTGGTCTCTACCCACCCCCCTGGGTGTGAATCAGCTATATGATCATTGGGTAAGTTTAATATTGAAAAATGTTATTTTCATTAGTAAAATAAATTTTTGAATATACTTACCCGATGATCATAAATTAAAGGACCCACCCTTCCTCCCCAATAGAGACCCAGTGGACCGAGGAGAAAATTGGTTCTGTGTTGACATAGAGTACTTGAGTACCTACTCGACAGATGGCGCTGTTGATGTACACCCCCACCTGTATAGCGATCGCTGGCGTATTCCGCCCGTAGGTTTTTCTGTCGGGCAGCAGAGCTGACAGCTATATGATCATCGGGTAAGTATATTCAAAAATTTATTTTACTAATGAAAATAACATTTTACTAAGATGGTTCTGTCACGTTCGTCCAAGAGAGCTCTTAAATTAATGGGTGACTGGTTACAGTCTAAGAAGGCCTTAGGAAAGACGTCTTTTTCCTTTCCTCCAGCTAGACTGGCTTCGAGGTCGAGCATCTGGTACGATACGGGAGAAGTTCTTGGCTTGGGGATTCCTGCCTCTGCCCAGGGAGATTTCTCAAGCCTCGTAGACGCTCCTCGTCGGTCGGCCATGAGGAAGACCAAAATTTTTTGGTCCACTTCAGAAATGGACCACCTTCTCAAAGGAATTTTTCGGGCCTTTGAAGTTTTTAACTTCCTAGACTGGACGCTGAGGGCCTTGGGTAAAAAAGTTGAGACTTTTAAAGAGGGGGATACCTCTGCCCTGGTCCATTTGATGTCGTGCATGAACAAGGCCTTGAGGGATGGCTCTAATGAACTTGCAGCTCTTTTTTCCGCAGGCATCCTTAAGAAAAGAGATCAACTTTGCTCTTTTCTTTCACCGGGGGTGACTCCCTTCCAGAAGTCCGAACTCTTATATGCTCCTCTTTCTCCATTACTGTTTCCGTAAGATCTTATCAGGGAGATCTCTGCAGCTTTAGCTCAGAAGGCCACTCAGGATCTTGTCTCCAAGACCGCTAGAAAGGCTTTGCCTTCCTCTTTTATCAGCCGCAAGTCTAAGGAAGATACTTTTCCCAAGTTTTCCCAGCCCTTTCGAGGAAGATCTTCTTGTAGGGGTAGCTCCAGACCTGATGCTAGAAGGAGTAAGAGAAGAGGTTTCAGGGCAGGGCGAAGCAGAGTCTGACTGCTTTCGCCTTCAGGCAGTGGGTGCCAGACTACTCAAATTCTGGCAAGCGTGGGAGAAAAGAGGGGCAGACCAATGGTCTATTCAGATCTTGAGGGAGGGTTACAAGCTCCCCTTTCTAGGGAGCCCTCCCCTGGTCTCAGTGCCCGTGGATCTGTCTCCCAGATACAGAGAGGAGACAAAGAGGCAAGCTCTTTCGAACCAAGTGTCTCTTATGTTAGAAAAGGGGGCCATAGAGAAGGTTCAGGATATCCGTTCACCTGGTTTCTACAATCGGCTATTCCTGGTACCCAAGAACTCGGGGGGGATGGCGTCCAGTTCTGGACGTGAGTGCGCTGAACAGGTTCATCATCAAAACGAAGTTCACCATGGAGACTCGAAGTCAGTGCTAGCAGCAGTAAGGAGGGACGACTGGATGGTCTCATTGGACCTTCGGGACGCCTACTTCCACATCCCCATCCATCCGAGCTTCAGACCCTACCTCAGGTTCGTTTTCATGGGAGACGTCTTCCAATTCAGAGCCCTAGGCTTCGGTCTTTGCACAGCGCCTCAGATCTTTACGAAGCTCATGCTGAATGTAGCAAAGATCTTACATTCAAGGGGCATAAGAACCTCCCTGTATCTCGACGACTGGCTTCTCAGAGCGCACTCTTACGATCACTGCCTGAAGGATCTTCAGACAACCTTGGACCTTGTGGAAGAACTGGGTCTCCTTGTAAACAAGGAAAAGTTTCTCTTGGTTCCATCTCAAGAGATTTTATATTTGGGGATGACGATACGGAGTCAGATTTTTCGGGCTTTTCCGTCTCCCTCAAGGATAGAGCAGGCCAAGTTGAAACTAAGATCGTTTCAAAGCAAGGAAGTTTGCTCAGCAAGGAAATGGATGAGTCTGATAGGAACCCTCTCCTCCTTGGAGCAGTTCATCCCACTGGGAAGGCTGAATCTTCGTCCTCTCCAGTTCCATCTCAACAGCCATTGGGACAAGGAGAGGGACTTAGAATCGATGTCCATTCCTATCACAAACCCCATCAAAGTCTGCCTTTGGTGGTGGGAGGAACCAGACAAGTTCCAGGAGGGTCTCGACTTGTCAATGAAAAGCCCAGATCTTGTGTTATGCTCCGACGCCTCGGACACAGGATGGGGAGCAACCCTAGACAAGTTAGAAGTCTCGGGTTTTTGGACAGAACCCCAGAAATCCTTGCATATCAACCACAAGGAGTTATTGGCAGTTCTTTTAACCCTCAAAAGTTTCGAGGCTTTAGTCACCAATAAAGTAGTTCAGGTCAATGCGGATAACACGACAGCACTGGCATACATCTCAAGGCAAGGGGGAACACACTCGATATCTCTGTACGAGACGTCAAAGAATCTCCTGATGTGGGCAAGAGAGAGAAACGTTATACTTCTCACGCGATTCATTCAAGGGAAGAAAAACGTTATGGCAGACAGTCTCAGTAGACGGAATCAGATCCTTCCAACAGAGTGGACCCTCAACCTTCAGGTGTGCAAGAGCCTGTGGCGTCTTTGGGGTCGCCCTTGCATAGACCTCTTCGCAACCTCAAAGACGAAGAGGCTAGAGGCATATTGCTCCCCTGTTCCAGATCCAGAAGCAGTCCACATAGACGCTTTTCTATTGGACTGGTCCAATCTAGATCTCTACGCATTCCCACCTTACAAGATCCTGTACAGAGTAATACAGAAATTTGTGACATCCAAAGGAACCAGGATGACCCTTGTGGCTCCCTATTGGCCGTCAAGAGAATGGTTCACAGAGGTACTGTAATGGGTGATAGACACCCCAAGAATTCTTCCTCTAAGAGCAGATCTTCTCAGACAACCCCACTTGGAAAGATTGCATCAAAATCTCCACGCTCTTCAGCTGACTGCCTTCAGACTATCGAAAGACTGGCTAGATCTAGAGGTTTTTCGAAGGAGGCAGCTCAGGCTATTGCGAGGGCAAGAAGGACTTCAACCATCAAGGTCTATCAATCTAAGTGGAAGGTTTTCAGAGAGTGGTGTAGAGTCAACTCTCTTTCCTCATCCAGTACCTCTGTAGCTCAAATTGCAGATTTCCTGCTTTATCTTCGAAGGAAGTGCAATTTCTCCTCCTCTACTATCAAAGGCTATAGGAGTATGTTAGCTACTGTGATAGGCATAGAAACCTTGACCTCTCTAGCAATAAGGATCTGCAAGAGCTTCTCAAGTCTTTCGAGACTTCAAAACGACGGAACCAAGATTCTCCAGCCTGGAATCTGGATATTGTTTTGAAGTATCTCATGAGCGACAGGTTTGAGCCACTAGGTTCAACTGCCTTGAAAGACCTCACTATGAAGACTTTATTTTTGGTCAGTCTTGCGACAGCCAAAAGAGTGAGCGAGATTCATGCGTTTAGCAAAAACGTTGGATTTCGTAATGGTAAAGCTGTCTGTTCCTTGCAGTTAGGCTTTCTTGCCAAAAACGAACGCCCTTCTCAACCTTGGCCCAAAGCATTCGAGATTCCAAATCTTACGGATCTGGTTGGAGATGAGGTAGAAAGAGTCTTGTGCCCAGTTAGAGCTCTAAGATGCTACTTGGATAGAACAAAAGACTTACGAGGCAAGTCTGAATCTTTGTGGTGTTCAGTCAAGAAGCCCTCTTTACAGATGTCTAAAAATGCCTTGTCTTATTTTGTCAGGCTTTTAATTAAGGAAGCTCATATTCATTGTATTGAATCAGACCTTGGATTTTTAAAGGTCAAGTCTCACGAGGTCAGAGCGGTGGCAACGTCGGCAGCATTCAGGCAGAACAGATCTCTACAAAGCATAATGGACACGACCTTCTGGAGGAGCAAATCCGTGTTTGCGTCGTATTATTTGAAAGGTGTTCAGACTTGTTATGAGGACTGTTTCACTCTGGGTCCATTCGTAGCAGCGAGTGCAATAGTGGGTGAAGGATCCAGCACTATGTTCCCATAATCCCAATAACCTTTTCTTCTCTTGGTACTTTTAATTGTTTTTATGGTTGTTTGTGGAGATTGTGTCAGTCTTCCACAATCATTGATTTTGTCAGGTGGTCATGTTTGTGCCTTGAGAGCACCTGGAATTGGTTATTGGAGGAGGTTTTGACACCGGTTTGACAGTCCCTTCGAGATCTTCAGCCCCCTGGGAGGATCGCTGGATCTCATAAGGTTAGCAGACATAATGAGGCAGAGTATCATTGAAGTCAGCTTCCTTATCAGGTACGAACCCTTAGGTTTTGTTTTAATTAACTCTTAAGTAGAATTCCAGATATGCTAGCTGTCTCTAACCCTCCACCAAAGGTGTTAATCAGTTATATATATAACTACCGGGTAAGTCTTGTGTTTAAAAATGATATTTTCATTAATAAAATAAATTTTAGAACATACTTACCCGGTAGTTACATATAATTTTAGTCCCACCTCCCCTCTAGAGACTTAAGGCATGGAATATATGAAGGTCACTGGAATGGTTCCCAGGTACCTCACTAGGGTGCAGGGGTGGTACACCTGGCTATCCAACTGACGGTTGGCGCGAGTTTCGAATTTTCTGCCGTTGACGTCGGGGACGTAAGCTATATATATAACTACCGGGTAAGTATGTTCAAAAATTTATTTTATTAATGAAAATATAATTTTACACATGTGCAAGGGTTGTGGTAGCCTTGTGGAAACATCCCTACTTGGCAATCTGCCAGACTGGGGTTCAAATCCTGCTCAAACTCGATTGTTTCCTTTAGTGTCTGCAACCTTATCATCCTTGTGAGCTAAGGATAAGGGTTCTGGGGCGTCTATAAGTCTACCTGTTGAGTCATCATCAACCATTGCCTGGCCATCCCTGGTCCTAGCTTGAGCACTGATCATGTGGGGTCAGTCTCTAGGGCATTGTCACTGTCCCTTGCTTCTGCCATTCATGATCGACCTTTAAACCTAGTTTAAATTAGAACTCTTAGTTGTAAGGGGAGAGTAATTTGTGTGAAGTAACTGCCTATTAAGCACAATATTGGCAAGTATTTATGTGATTTTAAGTATTCTGAAAGACTTTAGGAGTGCCTCAATATGGCTTGATATAGCTACTTGCTTATCTTGATAGCCACGTTTGGCTGCCTTACTTTTGGTGGTACTATAACGTTAAAGTCTGTGATCTCAAACATATTTTCTTTGCTTACATATCAGCTTAGATTTGATTTATACATAGTAACTTATTTTGTTATTATTATTACTTGATATTTATTTACTCTACCGATTTCAGCAAGGTATTTTCTAAGATAATAGTCACTTCTTGTGCTTTCATTTGAAATGTGAATGAGAAGCTAGATTTTAATCGCAAAATTCTTACGACTGATGGATGATAGAACTGAACTAGTTAATGTATCAACATTAAGTCAAAGAACTGATTAAGAAAGTCGCCTAATTTTTTACTAAATAGCCATGAGTTATAATTGCATTAGCCTTTTCATTGAGACATATTTTATCAAAGGTTCCATCTGTTTTTCTTATTGATCTTCAAATTTATTTACAGCACAAAGGGGTACCGTACTGCCACCATCCTTGTTATGGTGCCCTGTTTGGTCCACAACTGTTTGGGCATGGCACACGAAACGAATGTCACACATCTTTTGGCAAAGTGGAGAACAGAGATGGGCAGGTTAAAAGGTGAGTTTTCATTGGGTTTTTTAATTAATTTAATATAAAAGTAAATCAGACAATGCCTTGGTTGAGTAAAATTTGGAAATCAAATCACCTGAAATTACATATAAAACTCAGGCTGTATATTAGTTTAGTAAGATCGGTGTTACTGTATGGACACGAGTCGTGGCATGATGATGAAACAATATACAATAGATTTTGTAGATTTGAGAACAAAGCTCTCAGAAGAATATTGGGAAATTCAGGACAGGATTAGGATTGAAACTCTAAGAGTTACTCAAGTACCATATGTGGATAAGATCATGGTGAGGGGTAGATGGAGATGATGTGGGAATGCTTTTTACATTCCCCAAAAGGAATTACTGTAGTTAACCAAACTTTCAACTGGGCTCCACAAGGTACAAGTAGAGTTGGAATACCCAGGCCTACATGGCTGAGGACTATGAAGCGTGAAGTAGATGATGAATGGGGAAGTATTGATTTAAAATTTCCAGATAGAGATGACTGGCGAAATCTAACTGAAGCCCTTTGCGTCGATAGGCGTAGGAGGAGATGATGATGATGGTGAATGTTTGTGTACTTCATGCATTGTGAAGGCCAGCTATGTAAGAGTCGATCTTGGCTCATTGGGGAGGTTAATCTCCTACGTTTAATGATAATAAAAAGTTTGCATTGTGAAGGCAAAGAGAAGTCATATGTAATTCAATAAGAGCACCTTGAGCTGGAATAGATTGGTAAGAGGTTTATGATTGCTGATAAATAGAATATCCAAGTGAAAATTCATGATTTGTGAATATGTGACTTGTGGTTCTTTTCAAAGAGGAGAAAACTCATGGTAAATGTTACTACTAAAAGCCAAGATTCATGGAGCACTTTTGATAGATCATATCACAGAAGGAGGAATGGTTCTTATCAAATGAGTCTTGCAGGCTGCCAGTGGGCAAAGGCTATTCTAGTTGAGATTGTGAAGGAAACCATCAGAATAGTAGTAATTAGGATTTGTGGGACAAATGCCATTGTAAGGCTCGGTACTATTTTTTTCGAGAAGTATTATTTCAACTGTGACTAGATTGATGAACGATCTTCCTAATCAGAAATTTGAATTATTAGAATTTCAGAAGTCAAACTTACAGTGAATGTTTTTATGTTGAACAGGTTGACATTGTGTCAAGATTTTAGACAGCCGATACAATCTTGACCAGATAGATGATTACCTTCGCTAACTTCGTTGCAAAGGTTATGTTTTGATAGGTGGTGTGTATTTATCTGCTTGTATGTCTGTCTGTGTGTGTTTGTGATTCGCATAACTCAAGAACTATTTAACCAAATCTCATGAAATTTGGTGGGGTGGTTTACCATGATCCAAGGACCATTTCTTTAGATTTTGGGAGCGATTGGGTCAAAAGTCAAGGCCAAGGTCACAAAAAGGTAAAGAACGTCTTTTTTTCATATCGTGGCCAATTTTTATATAATTTGCATGAAACTAGTTCTAAAATGTGTATAATTCAATTGCCAATGTTATGATATACAACGTGATATAGGCGAAGGTATGCGCTCTATCGAGTGCCCGTTCTAGTTGTGTACTGACTAGATATTAGTTTTCCCTAGAAATTAAGCGAGTAGATGCTAAGTTATCCCTATTTTATTTTCAATAGCCATGCTTAAGAGGATGCAACTATATAGCTATTGTAGCAACAATAATCCTAGCATAAATAATCCTACCAGCTAAAATATGGCTTAAGACTACAGGATGATGGAGACTCATGCCAAACAGCTCAGAAATCATTGGAGGTTTTATGTTTAAAGTTTTCTGCCTTTAATCTTGCATCATGTAATATATAGAGGAAATAAATGATACTTATACCATATTAATTTTATAAATATGTTCATTGCTATAACTCTAGCATAATTATTTCGATGACGAAAATTGTATCCAAAGGAAAATGAAATAAGTAAATTTTTTTTCCTTTCAGGTCTCATTTAGAATCAAACTTGAAAGCATACAACCAATACTATGAAGGGAAACCGGGCGAGCTTAAAAGCAGAGAGGTAAGATATAGGGGTAAATTTTTGATTTGAACTGTTGCAGTCTTATAATTCTTTTTAGAATTTGGCTGCCTGTCTGTTTTTATACACCTTTTTCCTTTCAGTTAACCTTAATCCATACCGTGCTAGGCGGTATATCCTTCCGTGCTAAGCGGTATATCTTAGCAATTCATGTTTGCCAACCATTATATAAGCGAATGAGCTACCTGGAGGAGTAACGAGAACTTTGGGTGTGGAGGAAATGCCCCCCTAAATCTCGATGAAATCACTGGCAGCAGGGTGACGGATTGGGTTTAAGGTGATAGACACAAGATGTCTCTTTGTCTCTTACTCTCGATGCCTGGCGGATAATCTGACTGGAATCAGCATGGACCGGCAAGGGTCACTTGCCTTAATTAGGTAGGCCTTGCACATCACAAGGAAATGGCTATGCTTTGATGAATTTAGCCAATGAATCCTCTCGGGGCCCTTTGCGTCAATAGGCGTAGGAGGAGATAATGATAAACCTTAATCCAAGGGTTATTCATTTAGTCAGTGTGCTTCATTGCAGATTCCCTCCCGATAGCTGTGATATTTGATTTTCTCTTCATATTTACTCTTCTTCCTCCTACAGAGGTGGCTGATGTTTACAGACACATCCAGAGATAGTTAAGGAACTAAGTTGTTGAATTTTCAGTGACAAAACACTGGTCAATGCAGAGAAGCGTTACCCATAAACTATCTAGAATTGTAGTCATTTTTTTTTTTTTTTACAAGAATGCTGCAGAGGGGTCTGATGTTTAGACACATCCAGAGATAGTTAAGGAACTAATTTGTTGAATTTTCAGTGACAAAAAACTGTTCAATGCAGAGAAGCGTTACCCATAAACTATCTAGAATTGTAGTCATTTTTTTTTTTTTTTACAAGAATGCTGCAGAGGGGTCTGATGTTTAGACACATCCAGAGATAGTTAAGGAACTAATTTGTTGAATTTTCAGTGACAAAAAACTGTTCAATGCAGAGAAGCGTTACCCATAAACTATTTAGAATTGTAGCTATTTTTTTTTTTTTTATAAATATGCTTAAAATTAATTTAATAAGTAGTACAGTTGCCTTCATTAACTCCGGTACACTTTACTGGATGCTAAGATGTCTGACAGCTTTACATTGTAGCAGGCAAATAATTCGCTATTCAACACTTCGTAAAATTAATTAAGGGCTTTTAATCTCATGTTTACAAGCTAATGAACTTTGTTTTACTGCAAGAATTGCCAACAGTTTCTCTTACGATACAATGTACACCTGTCAGACGTCTCCTTAGCATCCAGTGAAGTGTACCAGAATTAATGAAGCCGACTGTACCAGAATAATTTGCATGATAGCTCTTCTTTCACCACTCAAGGGGTAAAACATTTGGGACCATCTCTGGTAATACAATGTCAGTTGCTGCCTAAAACAGAAGCGTAAATTCTGAAATCTTTTGCCAGAAATGGGTGAGGCAAAATTATATGAAATTCATGTTAGTATTGAAATAATAAATTTTGTTATTAGAATATTTATTTCATTAAAACCTCACCTGAGGCTCATCTAACCGATTCCCACACCCTGAAATCGGAAGGTGAAGGAAAGAGGTTAACGAAACACACAACCAAACTTCAAACAGTACAATGGCCTAGTCTTCGACAATACATATGTCCTTTTTTTAAAGCAAGGTACTTCTTATGATCAACTCGATCAACTCTCCACAGAAACGGAGGATTCCCCGAGTCTCCGTCAATGCATGTAATTTTTTAAAATCAAGGTACTTTTTAAGATCAACTCTCAACAGAAGGGAATGTGATAAGGATTACTTAATATTCAGTATCTAACAAATTACCATTGAATGACAAGTGAATTCCTTGTCTTTTTGCCATTCGATGATTCAGGATTATGCAAGATTAAAAATGCAATGGCCATCCTTATAAGAAAGCCATTATTCCTGGAAATAGTGTATGGCAAAAACTGATAGGTTAAGCCACCGAGCTGCTGCCAAAACCCTCTCCAAAGAAAGATCTCTACCAAAATTAAGAGAATTAGCAGCACTCCTCATATGAACCATAACCCTTTTACCTCCAAAGGACATACTGGTACGTTTCACAAAACTCACCCCTTTACCCCCATGGACGTACCGGTACGTCCTTGCAAAAAACTTTTGATAATTTTTGAGAGACTTCGGGCATTTTCCAAGAGAATGAGACCAACCTGACCTCTCTATGATGAAAATTAAGGCTGTTAGAGCAATTTAAAAAAAATATACTGCAAAATGTGCTTGAAAACAAATAACCCCTGGGGGTTAAGGGTTGGAAAGTTCCAAATAGCCTGGGGGTAAAAGGGTTAACTATTAAGTCCATCACCTGACCTGAATACTTTTAGGTATTAGCTTCAGTCACTAATTCCTTGATGAGGAAGGACATTGCATTCTTGGAAAGAGGAGGTCCTGGGCATACTAACCCCATATAATCTATTAAATAATTTTTTTTTTTTTTACTGCCGTGCCTAAATAAACCTTAGCCCCACTAGTTTGACAATGGAAGCTATAATACTTCCTAATGAGGAAATATGGAAAAGAATAAGAATTCCATCTTGAAATAATTATTTGCCTTAAAACAAGAATATGGAAACAAATAGGAATTCTATCTTTAAATAATTCTTTGCCTTACAACAAGAATAAGAATTCTATTTTTAAATAATTCTTTGCCTTAAAACAAGAATATAAAATTGAATAAGAATTTGATATTTAAATTATTATTTGCATTAAAACAAGGCAAAGTAGAGAATGCTATATTATCAACAGCAAAGCCCACATTCTAGGAAAAGAGCTTACAGTTCATTAATACGTTCATCGGAAAGCAAAGCTAATGGACAAATGTTTGGTGTTAAGAACTTTGAAGAGGAGGTCTTCATAAAGCTCAAGAGAGAGACTTTTGGACACTGCATTACTACATCTAAATTTCCATCCAAATTATCACAAACCAATCTGACGGAGAATTCTCAAGTGATAGATCCGAACACATCTGCAACGAAAACCAAATTGGGTAAATCCAATCCAAGATGCTTTGCTTAACGATTGGTTTTTTAAGAATTGAGCTATGTGTTATCCCTAATATGGCGTATAGAGATAATTTTATTAAAATTCAATATTTTTTTGGTCTGGCCTGTAAGAGTTTGGAAGTGAAATACAGGTCTGGATCATATTTTAGATATTTTGATGTGTGGCTTTTTATTTTACTTCGGTTTAACCCTCTAAATCTATTGGATGTAAGATATATTTACTATTTCTACTCTGTTCAATGTCATATGATTAAATTTACGCCCAGTAATGGTCAGTTTTTTCTCTTTACGTACAATTAAAATTTTACAAAATCTGTAACGTTAGATATTAATGGAAAGCAAATTTATATCACTGGAAAGGAGATTTATTCGAGTTTGCGATGATCAATGTTGTAAAGTCTTATCTTCTATAATGTTTTTGCTAAGATGAGTTTAGCAAAATGTCCAAAATACCTGTGGCTTAAATGTCAAATCACTTGGTGAGGAGTTGGAGCTCAGAGTTAATATCTAACCCTCTTGAAGTGGAAAATTTATTTTTAATAACACGACGCGACCAGAAAACTTACTGAAGAATACGACCTGGCTAACATGTGGCCTACCTTGGGCATTGCCCTCGGGGCAGGTTTTCCCCCGCGAGACCTACCGCTATAGAAAATGGGAGTAGGGTAAACTACACAAAACTCTGGTCGTTTGAGAGGAGGTTCCAGTATCTCCTAAGAAAGTATATCTCGGTAAGAATTGTTAGGAAAAATACAAATTACTAAAAATTTGTGATATTTTCTTTTGTTAATCTTTGTTCCAAGGTTGTGGTAGCAATTTGATGAAAATATCTATCTTAAGAATTATCAGTGAACTTCACTTTTCAGTTCACTCACACGGGCTAAGTAGGGCTTTGGGTGTGCCCTAGAGGTGAGTTTTTTAATTTATGCTTTAGAATTACACGCTTTATTTAGCGGTGCTTCGATCCACATAGTGTGTTTTTTATATTTTTAGCACAAGTGCTTGTGGTATGCTTTGAAAGTATTCATTAATGATGGACTATCTAGAATTTATTTGTGCAATCTCATTTTCTTTAGTTAATTATTGGTATGTAACACTTGAAACTTTAGTAATGATTTACTCATTAAAGATGAATGTTGTTTAATGCGGTGGCTTATAAAACAGGCTAATGGACGAATGATATTGGAAGGCGTTTTGAGAATTTACTGGGGCGTACGAAATGTGATACACCTGAAGGAAGAAGACGACCAGAGAACCATTGCTATCCGCAGGAGGTCGACAGTCAACTCCGCTGATTTTTATTCCGATAACAGTGATGATGAGGTAAGTCGACTGTATTTGAACATTGCCAAATGGTTAACCCTTTTACCCCCAGGCTATTTGGAACTTTCCAACCCTTAACCCACAGGGGTTATTTATTTTCAAGCACATTTTGCAGTATATTTTTTTTCAAGCACATTTTGCAGTATATTTTTTTTCAAATTGCTCTAACAGCCTTAATTTTCGTCATATAGAGGTCAGGTTGGTCTCATTCTCTTGGAAAATGCCTGAAGTTTCTAAAAAATATATAAAAAATATGCAAAAAAAAAAAAAATGTAAATAGCAGTTTTTTGCAAGGACGTACCGGTACGTCCATGGGGATAAAGGGATGAGTTTTGTGAAACGTACCAGTACATCCTTTGGGGGTAAAAGGGTTAATATAGAAGGTCGTCAACTTAGAAACATTCGGAGATACAAAAACAAATCCAACTAAAAATAACAAAGATAAGATAAAAAATACTTTAATAAAACAATATTATATCATTTAACCCTTTTACCCCCAAAGGACGTACTGGTACATTTCACAAAAGCCATCCCTTTACCCCCATGGACGTACCGGTACATCCTTGCAAAAAAATGCTATGAAAATTTTTTTTTTCATATTTTTGATAATTTTTTGAGAAAATTCAGCCATTTTTCAAGAGAATGAGACCAACCTGACCTCTCTATGACAAAAATTAAGGTTATTAAAAAAATATATACTGCAAAATGTGCTGGGAAAAAAAATAACCCCCTGGGGGTTAAGGGTTGGAAATTTCCAAATAGCCTTAGGAGTAAAAGGGTTAATACAGTAAGCAGAACATTTATGATAACCGGATATCTATTCCATATGAAACCTGACTATTTGTTGACATTGGTAGCTGGAAATCATAGGCTTGGAATTCAGGTTAGGCCTACTATAGGCCAAAATTTAACAAATTTTGACTTACAAACAGCTTCTTGGTACCAATTAAGTTTGTAAGTTAAGGACTTTCTGTACTATACTATAATAGAGTTGACGTCTCGCAGGATTATATACAGGCTGGGAGGAACGTAGGGAGTAGAGGTCCCCTTTTTGTTTTGTTTCATTTGTTGATGTCGGCTACCCCCCAAAATTGGGGGAAGTGCCTTGGTATATGTATGAATGTACTATAATAGAGGGGTCTAATTTATTTAACAGTTTAATTTCTGTTTGCAAACTGTCAAGGACTTAAATGAGTCTGTAAGTTTAGACAATCTTTGCTTAAATATCCATCGGTATGTTGTATATCATATTGGATGTACAAGTTCACAGCATACACATTTCTTGAATAATTTAAATGTTCTTAACCCTTTAACCCCGAAAGGACGTACTGGTACGTTTCACAAAACTCATCATATTTTTGATAACTTTATGAGAAACTTCAGGCATTTTCCAAAAGAATGAGACCAACCTAACCTGTCTATGATGAAAATTAAGGCTGTTAGAGCAATTTAAAAAAAATATATTGCAAAATGTGCTTAAAAAAAAAACGCTTGGGCGTTAAGGGTTGGAAAGTTCCAAATAGCTTGGGGGTAAAAGAGTTAATATTAATAACCGGCAAAGAGGTTTTTTTATCGAGTTGTATCTTTTTGCCCACTTAAAAAAAGAATCATTAATCTTCTCCTTGTATCCAAATTTGTCTCATAAATTTGTCATGATTATGAAATATCAGATAAGAAATACTATGAAATCAATCCAAAGCAAAAGGGGATAGATACCCATTAGCAAGTCTTAGGTATAATGTTTGATACACACTTGAATTGGAGAGCTCATGTACTGTGTAAGGGTTGATATATATAAAGTCTTGAAACCATTTCCTACAACTTGGGCTGCTGATCTATCAATATTTTTTTTTGTTTTATAAAGCAACATTACCATCAGATTTATTTTAATGTTGTTACTGTTCTTGAAATATTTTATTTTAATTGTTCATTTCGTCTCTTGTAGCTTATTTATTTCTTTATTTCCTTTCCTCCTTGGGCTACTTTCCCTGTTGTAGCCTTTGGGCTTATAGTATCTTGCTTTTTCAACTAGGGTTGTAGCTTAGCAAGCATTGATGATAATAATAATAATCTATGGAAATCATGGCGATCAGAATATCATTCATCATCAAAAACTTTAAATCTATTTCTAACGAAGGACTGAGAATATACATTTTAGGCTTTTAAATTGCGGTACTCTCATATACATTACAAGTTGAAAGTGGTGGAGACCTAATGTCTCTAAATATGACGTGTCCATATTTTGAAGTACAGTATAGATACCAGGTGATCCTCGGGTTACAACGGAGATCAAATAATGTGGAAATATCCAAAGTATCCAGAAGTTTCTGTATTATTACGTGTGTCGCTACCTAGAAATCCCAAACAGACAAATATAATACTCAACATGGGAGCAGGGATCTCCAAAACGCCTATCTTCAAAAACACAAAGTAACACAGAGCTATGAAAGACACGTTTGATCGTTCACGGGTGCTTAGAAGGAATGATGGGAGAAGGATGGGTAGTGGTAGTGATGGGGGGGGGGGGGGGGGCAGTAGCTGTAGAGAACGACACCTCGTAGTAATGGGGGATGTTGAGGAGGGAGAAGTCTAATTGGTAAGGGACCTCTGGTAGTGGTTTCACGCGCCCAAGTTATTATACCGACACCCTATAAGGGTGAGCGAGCTGGGTATATTCCTGGCATTCCATGCAACTTTTTTCCCTAGTTTATTTAGAAGTATTTATACCTTAGAAATGGTGCTTTAAGGAGCATTTCACTGGGCGACACAGGTCCCTCGCCCAGAAATAGATTTTTCCTTCGTCAAAATCCCTTTATTGTGCTATGTATTTTTTTTATTGTTTTAGAAGTCATCTTTTAACTATACATTGAATGATTAATTTTTTTTTTTTCAGGATCTCCCTGTGAACGGATGGTCTACACCTCAGTCTCCTAGCACACCAGTGACTCCTGGGAGTGCCGAATACGGGAGGAACACAGTGCCTTTTGGTTTTTATTCTTCCTTAGAACGCAGCGACAGCAATTCCTCCAATCGAGTGTTGATGGACATGTCTCCCGAAAAAGTGGACCAAGTTTGTGATAATGCAGAGGGAGACACTAGCATGAATTCTGACAGTTTTGTGACTGTGTCGTCTCTGTCGGGTGATTATCCAGAAAACTCCAGTAGAAATGAAAGCTCTTTTGCCGAGTGTAGTGCCAACGATTCTGTGCTGGAGAAGGATGCGAGTTTGGACGAGCAGAAATCTCGAAAGGCTGCCGTCAAAACTGGGAGCACTGCAATTAGAAGACGACCGGGAAGAAGAATGAATAAAGCCAGAGTTAAGGTAAGGAACTTATAGTATTTTGTTTTATAAGGCAGAGTTGCCGAGTCATAATTCTGAAAAGTCGAAGTCGGCACTAAAAGGTTTTAAAGGCCGCTCATGAGTGGCAGAGGCAATGGACAGTGACGTTGCTCTATCGAGCAGGACAATGCCCTAGAGACTGGCCATATATACAAGATCAACACTGAAGCCCCCTCTCCACTCAAGCTAGAATCAAGTAGTGCCAGGCAATGGCTGCTGATGACTCAGCAGATAGACCTGTAGACTCCCCCAAACCCGCCATCTGTAGCTCACAGGGATGGTGAGTTTGCAGGGACCAAAGAAACTAAAGAGTTTAAGCGGGACTTGAACCGCAATCTGGCGTTCACCAGTCAGGGACGTTACCACATCTGCCACCGCAACCTGATATGGAAAGTACTGGTGGCTAGCTGTATTTGACATTCTTATCATCTCCCTAATTCTTTTATCTTCATAGGGAAGTATGGACTATTTTTTGAATTGCGAGTCACCGACTTTCTTTGAGGTATTTTAAAATATGGTCTGTATATTTGGGTGTCTTAATACTTATATTTAGATAATTTTCTAAAATGTAAATACCTTTGGGGAAAAATCTAACAATTCATTTTAAATGTGAAATTCTTAGAATAGGAAAAAATTTATCCAACAAATTACTGTACTGTATTATAAAAGTTTATATGAGTTACTATACTGTACAGTATTATGAATAAAAAATAGGATTTAAAATAAAATATTTTAGGGACATTGTACTTTTCTACCTTTTTATGTACCATCATGTGAGGAGTAGATATTAATTTGAAGTTCATAGGTATGTTGAATTGATATGGTGGCTCTGTCATGGCATTTCCTCCGTTAAATATTTTCTCCAAGGTCCTTGATGTATTTTTTTCATTTTATTTTGAAGAATTTTGTGGGGAAATTTATCTTCCATATGAAACTAGGACCCTTAGTGGGTGTACTGTAGGCATTAAAGGATCCTTGTAGTGTTTCTTTGGCTCATTGCTGTATGTCATTCTACTCGAAATCATTTCCAGTTTCAATCTGGTTGTTCAGCCTCTTTTACTCTGTATCACAACTAATGGGTTTTCCCCAGTTGCGCTTGGTGCCTGAATAACCTCAAAGACCATGGACTGAATCTCTTCCCTCTCTTTGGACATAGACAGTTGCAGAAGACTCCACGTAGAAGGTCTTTAAGGTTCATCATCTCTTGCATGAGATTATAGACTTTAATGACTCCAGGCAGGCAGCTCTTGCCTTATCCAGACATCAAGGTTAAGGCTCCTGACTCAAGTAATAAAAAAAATAATTTTGTCATGCCATATGATGAGGCTATCGGTTACTTGGAAGGTTTTATAGCAGAACAAGATGAATTTACTTTTAGTGAGATGCCTTACTGGATCTTAGCCAGCTTTAGCTGGGAAGGACAGTGAAGGGCTATCTAAATGCATCTGTTTTTACAGAACGAGATTATTTAAACTAAAAAAATTTGTGTTTCAGTTACTACAAGTGCTTTGGCATCCCTACAAAACTATTCTCGCAGTCCTAAAAATTCTGGTGTCCAACTAATAGTTACGATTTCATAAATTATATAAAGCTGATATAAATGTTGAAACCTTATCCTCTTCCTCCTTAAAATTTTTGCCAAGGAACATTTTGAAGCAATCAAAATTATCACAGTACAGTATTGGTTTATTGGTTTGTACATTCATATACCAAGGCACTTCCCCCAATTTTGGGGGGTAGCCGACATCAACAAATTAAAAAAAGGGGACATATCTTCTCTCATGTTCCTCTCAACCTGACAAGGGACTCAACTGAGTTCGGCTGGTACTGCTAGGGTGCCACAGCCCACCCTCCCCCGTTATCCACCACAGATGAAGCTCCATAACGCTGAATCCCCTACTGCTACTACCTTCGTGGTCATCCAAGGCGACCGGAGGAAGCAGCAGGGCCTACTGGAACTGCGTCACAATCGCTTGCCATTCATTCCTATTTCTAGCACGCTCTCTTGCCTCTCTCACATCTATCCTCTTAATAGTTTTAATTCCATAAATTATATAAAGCTGGTATAAATGTTGAAACATTATCCTCTTCCTCCTCTAAATTTTAGCCAAGGAACATTTTGAAGCAATCAAAATTATCACAGTAAGGTATTAGTTTGTACTCGGGGAAAAAATTAATTTATTTTTGTAAGGGAATTATATGTCAAGTTTATTACTTGAAAACTTTACTCAACTTGATTTTACAGAGGCGATGTTCTATCAACGGTCACTTTTACTTGCGCGAAACTAGCTCATTTACCCCGCCCTATGGCTCGGCAAGCAGCGTTTGGGTGACGTCGCTAGTTACCGTGGAAGAGGTCCTTAACATGCTTCTAGAGAAGTACAAGGTTGAGATGTCTTCTAAGAACTTTGCTCTCTTTGTGATTAAAGATAACGGAGGTTTGTTCTAAACAGCTTTTCTTTTCAATTCTAAACTTTAGTCTAGGCTGTTAAGCTTGCAATATAAAAGTGGAATGGGTGCTCATTTTCCTTATCAGAAATCTTTCAAATTAATACTCCTAGAAGAACTATGAATCATTAGTCTAGAAAAATTTATGATTTAATTGTACCAAAAATCCTCATCTTACAAACTTAACCCTTTTACCCCCAGGCTATTTGGAAATTTCCAACCCTTAACCCCCAGGGGGTTATTTTTTTCCCAGCAGATTTTGCAGTATATTTTTTTGAAATTGCTCTAACAGCCTTAATTTTTGTCATAGAGAGTTCAGGTTGGTCTCATTCTCTTGGAAAATGCCCGAATTTTATAAAAAAAAATATCAAAAATATGAAAAAAAAATTTTTATAGCATTTTTTTGCAAGGACGTAACGGTACGTCCATGGGGATAAAGGGATGAGTTTTGTGTAACGTACCAGTACGTCCTTTGGGGGTAAAAGGGTTAATAGGTTCCAAGAAGCTGTTTGTAAGTCATATTGTTTGCAAGTCAAATTTTTTCTTGAAGTAGGCTTCACTTATCTCTCATGCTTAAGATTTTCAGCTGCATAAATCAACAGATAATCCCATTTCCTATTGTAATTATTGTTTACTGCATTAAATTATATAATACTTTTATATTAACCCTTTTACCCCCAAAGGACGTACTGGTACATTTCACAAAACTCAGCCCTTTATCCCCATGGATGTACCGGTACGTCCTTGCAAAAAACTGCTATTTACATTTATTTTGCATATATTTTATAATTTTTTCAGAAACTTCAGGAACTTTCCAAGAGAATGAGACCAACCTGACCTCTCTATGATGAAAATTATGGCTGTTAGAGCAATTTAGAAAAAATATACTGCAAAATGTGCTTGAAAAAAATAACCCCTGTGGGTTAAGAGTTGGAAAGTTCCAAATAACCTGAGGGTAAAAGGGTTAAAGTATTTAATAATAGAACTTTTGGTACAGTATCTGAGATTTAGGATTTTAATTGGATTTGTTTGTATTTTCTAATTTTTGTAAGTTAGGGACCTTCTGTAATATTGATAACAATTACAGGTTTGGTACTGATAATTCTTATGAGCATTTTGATGTTTTATCAAGATATTTAGTAACAATAGGACTATGTCAAATCTCCAGATATATCTACATGAATTGAATTCTGTGTCAATAACGATGTGGGAAAAAGAATTATACTGTATTATAAGATGTGAAAAACATCATAAATTATTTTTTATCTACTGTAAATTCTTCAATAATTTTAGTAAGCTAAATGAACCCTTGAATATATTTAAAAATTTATACTTAAATGGAAGATGTGGAAAACAACATACTGTACAGTATTAATTTTTTATCTACTGTAGATCCTTCAACAATTTTAGTAAGTTAAAAGGACCCTTGAATATATTTCATTCACAAATGTTATGGTTTACAGAGAGAAGAAGGATCAAGGACGAGGAGTATCCTTTGATAACCAGGGTGATGCTCGGGCCTCATGAAGAGGTTGCAAAAATTTTTATTGTTGATGCTCAAAAGACAGAGGAGATTTCCCCTCAGGTAAGTTTTTTTTTTTTTGTTAATTATACTGTATGACTCTAACTTGAGAAGTGATTAACATTGTTTTTAACCATTAGCCAAAGAATTTATAACCCTAAGGTTTTCATAAACTGGTATTCAACTTTTAACCTTTTCTTATTATCTTCTTCAATTTAAGAAGAGATTTAGTCATTTTTATTTAACCATTAGTCAAAGAATTTATAACCCTGTTTTCATAAACTGGTATTCAACCTTTAACCTTTTTCTTATCTTTTTGAATTTAAGAACTCTGTTTGGTGTTTGTTTGGTGTTTTTTCAAGTTTTATAAACCATCCAAAAACTAATTGTGTCATACTTGAGTGAGATTTAACATTTTCGACTGGGTTTGTCAAACTGCTTTTACTTATCATTTGACTCATTACATACATGAGCCAGCAGTTATGGTCATTGATTCTAGACAACGCTACTAATCAAAAGGTTATATTCTAGCTAAATGGTTGTCCGTCCTCCTGTGCACCTTTAGGATCTTGTGGTTCAGGTCTTCTACCATAGTTTCACATCTTCATTCCACTTCCATGTTACTCTTCCTCTATAATCCTTCATGGATATGACCGTACTTGTGTGTTTATTTTGAAGATTTATACTTGCGAGTCACTATGCTAACATTCTCGAAGCTTAACCTTCATGACCTGAAATAGAAGCAAAATATTTTTCTCGTGCCTATGGGTGACTTGTTGGTCCAGCATCTACAAACGTAAACACCTAAGTTATTATTATTATTATCATTGTTATTATTATTATTGTTATTATTATTATTATTGTTATTATTATTACTACTTGCTAAGCACAACCCTAGTTGGAAAAGTAGGATGCTACTATCCCAAGGGCACCAACGGGGAAAATAGCCAAGTGAGGAAAGGAAATAAGTAATTAAACTACAAGAGAAGTTGCAGTTCAGTGAGGACAGACCTATTTAGCCCTTATTTTGTTTGCATTTCGTATACTGTAGTTATAGTTTTATTGGTAGCACTTAGAGCAAGATTAGCAAGGTATGTTTTCCTCAGGTTTTAGAATATATTTGTGCCGAAAGTTAGTTGTTAAATCTTTAGGAACCTGAGAGTACCTACCTACCTACCTAGCCTGACAATAACAACTGCAGCTGTTTGTAGTCCATCTTATAGTAAAGACTTTTTTACTTTATTTTATTGTTGTTAATCTAAAAGCAATAAATAATTTAATGTTTCGTCATAAGCTTTGATTCCCACAAGGACAAAGGGATGGATCATGTTATTAGAATATTTTATAACGTCAGCTTACCAGATTCTCAATTCATGTCAAACACAACTGGAATAGAGATAAAAAAAAAAGTCGACTGTAGATGCATTACCCAGTCTTTTGACTTTGGTTTCTTAACCAAACACTTACAATCAACTTGGGAATGCTGTAATTGTTAATAGAAATGAGTAAGAATTACTAATGCATATCTCAATTATTTGGCTTCAGTCTCCAAATAGCCCTTCTTGGCTATTTAGCTTGTTTCTGAAGTGGCCCTTCTTGGCTATTTAGCTTGTTTCTTTAGTGGCCCTTCTTGGTTATTTGACTTCAGTTTCTGAAGTGGCCCTTCTTGGTTATTTGGCTTGTTTCTGAAGTGGCCCTTCTTGGCTATTTAGCTTGTTTCTGAAGTGGCCCTTCTTGGCTATTTAGCTTGTTTCTGAAGTGGCCCTTCTAGGCTATTTAGCTTGTTTCTGACGTGGCCCTTCTTGGCTATTTAGCTTGTTTCTGAAGTGGCCCTTCTAGGCTATTTAGCTTGTTTCTGACGTGGCCCTTCTTGGCTATTTAGCTTGTTTCTGAAGTGGCCCTTCTTGGCTATTTAGCTTGTTTCTGAAGTACCCCTTCTTGGTTATTTGGCTTGTTTCTGACATGGCCCTTCTTGGCTATTTAGCTTGTTTCTGAAGTGGCCCTTCTAGGCTATTTAGCTTGTTTCTGAAGTGGCCCTTCTTGGCTATTTAGCTTGTTTCTGAAGTGGCCCTTCTAGGCTATTTAGCTTGTTTCTGAAGTGGCCCTTCTTGGCTATTTAGCTTGTTTCTGAAGTGGACCTTCTTGGTTATTTAGCTTGTTTCTGACGTGGTCCTTCTTGGCTATTTAGCTTGTTTCTGAAGTGGCCCTTCTTGGTTATTTGGCTTGTTTCTGAAATGGCCCTTCTAGGCTATTTAGCTTGTTTCTGACGTGGCCCTTCTTGGCTATTTAGCTTGTTTCTGAAGTGGCCCTTCTAGGCTATTTAGCTTGTTTCTGACGTGGCCCTTCTTGGCTATTTAGCTTGTTTCTGAAGTGGCCCTTCTAGGCTATTTAGCTTGTTTCTGAAGTGGCCCTTCTAGGCTATTTACCTTGTTTCTGAAGTGGCCCTTCTAGGCTATTTACCTTGTTTCTGACGTGGCCCTTCTTGGCTATTTAGCTTGTTTCTGAAGTACCCCTTCTTGGTTATTTGGCTTGTTTCTGACATGGCCCTTCTTGGCTATTTAGCTTGTTTCTGAAATGGCCCTTCTAGGCTATTTAGCTTGTTTCTGACGTGGCCCTTCTTGGCTATTTAGCTTGTTTCTGAAGTGGCCCTTCTAGGCTATTTAGCTTGTTTCTGACGTGGCCCTTCTTGGCTATTTAGCTTGTTTCTGAAGTGGCCCTTCTAGGCTATTTAGCTTGTTTCTGACATGGCCCTTCTTGGCTATTTAGCTTGTTTCTGAAGTGGCCCTTCTAGGCTATTTAGCTTGTTTCTGACGTGGCCCTTCTTGGTTATTTAGCTTGTTTCTGAAGTGGCCCTTCTTGGCTTTTGGGCTTGTTTCTCAAGTTGCCCTTCTTGGTTATTTAGCTTGTTTCTGACATGGCCCTTCTTGGCTATTTAGCTTGTTTCTGAAGTGGCCCTTCTAGGCTATTTAGCTTGTTTCTGACGTGGCCCTTCTTGGCTATTTAGCTTGTTTCTGAAGTGGCCCTTCTAGGCTATTTAGCTTGTTTCTGACGTGGCCCTTCTTGGCTATTTAGCTTGTTTCTGAAGTACCCCTTCTTGGTTATTTGGCTTGTTTCTGACATGGCCCTTCTTGGCTATTTAGCTTGTGTCTGAAATGGCCCTTCTAGGCTATTTAGCTTGTTTCTGACGTGGCCCTTCTTGGCTATTTAGCTTGTTTCTGAAGTGGCCCTTCTAGGCTATTTAGCTTGTTTCTGACGTGGCCCTTCTTGGCTATTTAGCTTGTTTCTGAAGTGGCCCTTCTAGGCTATTTAGCTTGTTTCTGACGTGGCCCTTCTTGGCCATTTAGCTTGTTTCTGAAGTGGCCCTTCTAGGCTATTTAGCTTGTTTCTGACGTGGCCCTTCTTGGCCATTTAGCTTGTTTCTGAAGTGGCCCTTCTAGGCTATTTAGCTTGTTTCTGACGTGGCCCTTCTTGGCCATTTAGCTTGTTTCTGAAGTGGCCCTTCTAGGCTATTTAGCTTGTTTCTGACGTGGCCCTTCTAGGCTATTTAGCTTGTTTCTGACGTGGCCCTTCTAGGCTATTTAGCTTGTTTCTGAAGTGGCCCTTCTTGGCTATTTAGCTTGTTTCTGAAGTGGCCCTTCTTGGTTATTTAGCTTGTTTATGACGTGGCCCTTCTTGGCTATTTAGCTTGTTTCTGAAGTGGCCCTTCTAGGCTATTTAGCTTGTTTCTGAAGTGGCCCTTCTTGGCTATTTAGCTTGTTTCTAAAGTGGCCCTTCTTGGCTATTTAGCTTGTTTCTAAAGTGGCCCCTCTTGGTTATTTGTCTTGTTTCTGACATGGCCCTTCTTGGCTATTTAGCTTGTTTCTGAAGTGGCCCTTCTAGGCTATTTAGCTTGTTTCTGAAATGGCCCTTCTAGGCTATTTAGCTTGTTTCTGAAATGGCCCTTCTAGGCTATTTAGCTTGTTTCTGAAGTGGACCTTCTTGGCTATTTAGCTTGTTTCTGAAATGGCCCTTCTAGGATATTTAGCTTGTTTCTGAAGTACCCCTTCTTGGTTATTTGGCTTGTTTCTGACATGGCCCTTCTTGGCTATTTAGCTTGTTTCTGAAGTGGCCCTTCTAGGCTATTTAGCTTGTTTCTGAAATGGCCCTTCTAGGCTATTTAGCTTGTTTCTGAAATGGCCCTTCTAGGGTATTTAGCTTGTTTCTGAAATGGCCCTTCTAGGCTATTTAGCTTGTTTCTGAAGTACCCCTTCTTGGTTATTTGGCTTGTTTCTGACGTGGCCCTTCTTGGCTATTTAGCTTGTTTCTGACGTGGCCCTTCTTGGCTATTTAGCTTGTTTCTGAAATGGCCCTTCTAGGCTATTTAGCTTGTTTCTGACGTGGCCCTTCTTGGCTATTTAGCTTGTTTCTGAAGTGGCCCTTCTAGGCTATTTAGCTTGTTTCTGACGTGGCCCTTCTTGGCTATTTAGCTTGTTTCTGAAGTACCCCTTCTTGGTTATTTGGCTTGTTTCTGACATGGCCCTTCTTGGCTATTTAGCTTGTTTCTGAAATGGCCCTTCTAGGCTATTTAGCTTGTTTCTGACGTGGCCCTTCTTGGCTATTTAGCTTGTTTCTGAAGTACCCCTTCTTGGTTATTTGGCTTGTTTCTGACATGGCCCTTCTTGGCTATTTAGCTTGTTTCTGAAGTGGCCCTTCTAGGCTATTTAGCTTGTTTCTGACGTGGCCCTTCTTGGCTATTTAGCTTGTTTCTGAAGTGGCCCTTCTAGGCTATTTAGCTTGTTTCTGACGTGGCCCTTCTTGGCTATTTAGCTTGTTTCTGAAGTGGCCCTTCTAGGCTATTTAGCTTGTTTCTGACGTGGCCCTTCTTGGCTATTTAGCTTGTTTCTGAAGTGGCCCTTCTAGGCTATTTAGCTTGTTTCTGAAGTGGCCCTTCTAGGCTATTTAGCTTGTTTCTGACGTGGCCCTTCTTGGCTATTTAGCTTGTTTCTGAAGTACCCCTTCTTGGTTATTTGTCTTGTTTCTGACATGGCCCTTCTTGGCTATTTAGCTTGTTTCTGAAGTGGCCCTTCTAGGCTATTTAGCTTGTTTCTGACGTGGCCCTTCTTGGCTATTTAGCTTGTTTCTGAAGTACCCCTTCTTGGTTATTTGGCTTGTTTCTGACATGGCCCTTCTTGGCTATTTAGTTTGTTTCTGAAATGGCCCTTCTAGGCTATTTAGCTTGTTTCTGACGTGGCCCTTCTTGGCTATTTAGCTTGTTTCTGAAGTGGCCCTTCTAGGCTATTTAGCTTGTTTCTGAAGTGGCCCTTCTTGGCTATTGGGCTTGTTTCTCAAGTTGCCCTTCTTGGTTATTTAGCTTGTTTCTGAAGTGGCCCCTCTTGGCTATTTAGCTGGTTTCTGAAGTGGCCTTTCTTGGTTATTTAGCTTGTTTCTGAAGTGGCCCTTCTTGGCTATTGGGCTTGTTTCTCAAGTTGCCCTTCTTGGTTATTTAGCTTGTTTCTGAAGTGCCCCTTCTTGGCTATTTAGCCTGTTTCTGAAGTGCCCCTTCTTGGCTATTTAGCTTGTTTCTGAAGTGGCCCTTCTTGGCTATTTAGCTTGTTTCTGAAGTGGCCCTTCTTGGCTATTTAGCTTGTTTCTGAAGTGGCCCTTCTTGGCTATTTAGCTTGTTTCTGAAGTGGCCCTTCTTGGTTATTTGGCTTTACTTTCTGTATTAAAAGATTACAATCAACCTTTTTATGGTATACTGTGCAGTAATTGTAAGCTGTGCAGTAATTGTAAGAAGCACTGGTTAACTGTTTCTGCCTATCCCAGTTCTGTGCCATATGTTTTGTATCAGAGATTACGATCAAATTGTAGACACCGTTATTAAGAGTTTTTAAGACGACATGCAAGACAATGATATTTTGAGATGTTTTGAGCGAGATTTTGGGTACAGTATAGCACCAATGCTTCCATTCTAAGAGATAGGTCAGGTTCCTTTACTCTCCCAGCATTTCATTCGTGAGAAAGACCAATGTAAACGTTTGTGCTAGTTACTTATAAAATGGGTGGGAGTTTAAAAGAATTTACCAGATATTTTTATAAAATGGTTTTGATAATTCTCAAGTTTGTAATAAACATTATCAAACATATCCCAGGGATATTTTTCAAGATTAAGAATAGGGATAGAGGTAAGAGATTTGGTGTGTGAATCTCCTTTCATGTTTTTGTTAAAGACAATAGCAATAGTTATGTCATATGTGAATTATTATTGAAGTTTATAAGGTGGGAAACATAAGGCTGTTATTTTTAATTTTTTATATTTAAAATTGATTGATATTTTCATTTCATTCCTTCACTTACCCACTTGCAGAAAAAATAAACACTTTTATTAACATTATTTTGACACCTCTGACTTTCTTACTCCCAAGCCTCTCCCCATTTTATTGATTTAATAAGATTAGTAGGAGCTATAGAGATCTTTTCCTTTTTCAATAATATGATGAACTTACCTCGGTTGCACTAGCAGACGTTGATCTTCATCCGAGTATAGGGCGATCTAGCAACTAGTCACTTGGATTGCAGTGAAAAAACTTTAGGTTTTTGTGCTAGGGAAGCTATGAGGTTATTAGCATAGTGACTTACAGGTAGGTATTGAAATAATAAATCTTATTAAATTTATATTTTGCTGCCCTTTGAATGTCAGCTTTCAGTGATTTCCACCAACCCCATATTAACGTTATATTGGCTGACGCTTATTCATTACAGCGTATGTTTATCTCTTAAAGTTCATTGTTTATTTTTTTAGTCCCTCTTTATTTTTGTAACCTTTTATTTTTTGAGTGCACCATTTTTTTCACCTCTCTAACCCCTTCATCTAAATTATTTCAAACTAATCTTACGGCGTTGACTCGCCTGCTATAAAAGTGCTTTCCTTTTCTTTGATGATGTACATACTTTCATCCTCATAAGTTCTGTTGCAGCTTCACTCCTCAATGCAATCGACTTCTATCTGTGCGTCTTAAACTAACCAGCAATTTTAATCCCTGAATTTGGCAAAATTCAATATTGTTTCCCTCTTTAGCTAATATCTCTACATAACATCCTCCAAATTATATATCAATTCTTATGTGACCTTGAAGATCTTTCCTTGAGCATCATATGACATTAAGCACCTCGTATGGACAACCTTCTAAAAAATTCTTAGATTTTATCTGGTCTCTCTGATTGTCGTAAGTAGACTGGAAACTAGTGAATTCTCTTCTTTCCTATTATCATCTGGATCTTCATATCATTATATTTATTTGTTCAATTTACCCCTTTCAGCCAATTCATTTTGCTAATTTTGTCTGGTCTTCCCACTATTCTACCAGATTTATATTTCTCATCACTTATTGAGTTTTGTATAAGCCTTTTTATAAATTACCTCCTGAACATTCATTTTGAACTTTTAAAGTTATTTTATGGATCTTTTAAAACTGCCATTTATTCCGTCACTAATACAAACCAACGCTATTTATAGGGGTTATTACTTTCAGCAGTGATATCCCTTATAAATAGCTACAAGTTTGTATCGTTAGGAAAAATACAAATTAACAGTACAGTACTTCCAAATTTGTCATTTTTGAGCTTAACATAATCAATGTAGTATCAAGCACTTACTTTTTACTTTGACAACATTAATTATGTAATCTGTATTCTTAATGGTACAAACATTGTAAGTTGTTATATTTTAAAAAAAAAATTGTCTATAAATCAGTAATAGATTATGAGGAATCCTGTAACTCACCACTTGGGTAGTGCCATGGCATCTGTACCATGGCCTTGTCTTGGATTAGAGTCCTCTTGATTGAGGGTACGCTAGGGCACGCTGCTCTGTCTTATTTCTCTTCCTCTTGCTTGTTTTGAAGTCATTATAGTTTATACATAAAAGATCTAATTTAACGTTGTTACTGTTCTTAAAATATTTTATTTTAAATATTAATTACTTCTCTTGTAGCTTATTTACTGTATTTCCTTATTTCCTCCCTCACTGGGCTATTTTTCCTTGTTGGAGCCCTTGGGCTTATAGCATCTTGCTTTCCCAATTAGGGTTGTAGCTTGTCTTATAATAATAATAATAATAATAATATACAAAAGTAGAAACCATGGTACAAGCTTTGTTTTTCCTTTTCTAACCCATCTGTAATGCATTTGACATTCCAGGGTGAAGTATTATCCTTGTGTATTTAATTTTGTGCGTGTGTGTGTGTGTGTGTGGTTTTGTAGCCCTGCATGTAATGAACATCGCATGATATTACAGGTGGCGCAGTTTCTTAATCTGAGTTTGGCCGAATGTAGGGCAATATTACTACAGTACGAACAGGAAGAAATGAGGCAAATACACGCTTTAAGACAGAAGTAAGTACAGGTTGTCATTTGTAGATAGGGTAGCATTTTTTATAACCAGGCTTAAGAGTGTTTATTAACTACTTAATAACTTTCATGAGTATATTATTATTCCCTTTTTTAGGTATTCTAGTCGTAAATTATAAAATTAAGCTTTTAACTTGTGCGGAAAGCATGTTCCTTCAAGGCAAAAACATTCACCTAGCCTATTCAATAAAGGAAAATCTGTCATAAGTTTTGGAAACACAATAGTATTCTTTATTGAAACCAAATGTGATATGTACTGTACACTTATTCATTGGCCAGTAAATCATTAGTAACATTATTGACGATGATACCATTTTATAAGCAATAAAGGCATGTTATTTCGGTTATTAAATCATTTTACACCCACAGGTACGAAGACATGGCCTATTACATTCAACGCAGAATGAAGGAGTTGAGGGGCGTGTGATTACATGTACTATCACCTGGGGTGTTTTACTTTCAACTGCTTATAGTTCTTGGCTCCCTTGGGAAGAAGAGCGTAAAACCATTTCTGTTTGGTGTCAACAGAGAACTAAATACCATTCCAGGTCATGAGTATGATGCAAACCAAATATAGCTTCTCAGTTAATGTTATATACAGAGGATCCTCAACTCAAACTTTCGGAAATAAAAACACAAATCCAACTGAAAAAAACAAAGATAAAGAATTACTTAAATAAAACAATTGATGTCTCACAGGAGTATATAATACAGGAGAGGGGGTTCCCAGCCCCCTCGTCCCATCCCTTTTAGTCGCCACTTACGACATGCAGGGATACGTTGGCGCTGTTCTAATTGTTTTTATGCCCCCCGTGGCCACAGGGGGAGGAAAGGTCCCCTTTTTTTCATTTGTTTGGTGTCGGCTATCCCCCAAAATTGGGGGGAAGTGCCTTGGTATATGCATGTAATAAAATAATAATATATCATTTTATACAGTAAGCAGAAGGGTTATGGCGGCCTGGTGATTGCCAGACTGGGGTTTGAGTCCTGCTCAAACTCTTTAATTCCTTTGGTCATTAAAACCTCACTATCCTTGTGAGCTAAGGATGGGGATTTTGGAGAGCCTATACGTCTATCTGCTGAGTCATCAACAACAATTGTCTGGCCCCTCCTTGGTCATAGCTTGGGCACTGATATGTAATATGGTCAGTCTGTAGGGCATTGTACTGCTTGATAGGGTAATGTCACTGTCCTTTGCCTCTGCCATTCATAAACGGCTTTTAAACCTTTAAATATCTATTTATTGTGAAACCCGACTATTTGCTGACTTTAGTAGCTGGAAGTCATAGGGATTGGATTCAGGTTAGGACTACCCTAGGCCAAAATTGAACAAATTTCGACTTACAAACAACATCGTGGAAGATATTAAGTTTGTAACTTGAGGACCTTCTGTATTCATTTGGGCTTGGATTCTAGAAAGGGTCTTTCCTGACATTCTTTGGGCATTGATTTGGGCTTTACTTATATTTTGTAAACATTGTCAACTAATTTTTTCATTTTCCTATTACCTTAAATTTTCTTTTTAATAGGTAAACATTGGTAAAACATTCATTACAACCATTCGTGAATCCAGGCCTTGTTTTTAAAGACTTCTTAGGTTCATTTGTTTTGATATTGTTTTTATAAATATTTTTAATCAAATTTTTTATTAAAATTTTTATTTTAGTTTAATATTTTAATATAGAAATTATATATACAGTATATATACTTAGTTTATAGATGCTTTTATCGAGTCTTCTCTGAAGATGGCCAAATTTATCTCATTTTCATTTGACAGTGTCTTTACTCATGGTAGTTTCATGATCGTTGACAAATTATTTGTCGAGATCCAATTGACCAAGTAATCCTTGGCTGTCTCTCAGTCACTGATATTATTAATTTTATGAATTGTAGGTTCTGTGTATGTTAGGTGTTTGTGTAATAGAGCGATTTCTTTTTTTTTTTTTTTTTTTAGAATTTAATGTATAAATATTTGTTTAAATTTTAACATTCGTCTTATTTCATAATAGTTGGAAGAACAATTTGTGTAATAATAGCTTGCTTTTTTTTGTGATATATTTTTATGTTTCTGTGTTTCATATGCAAGTAAGTACAATGTAAAGGGAGAATTATTAATTGTCATGTACACTGCTTGTAAAAATCTCTTGAAGACATTTTAATTAGTAGTTTCACTAGTGTCTTAATGCTCTGAAATAAGAGCTCTTGGTACTGTGTTGTGGTTCATACTGGGCCTATTACTCATTTTGTAGGGAAAACTTTATACGCAGAGGAATAAATTATCCCTTTCCAATCTCATATAGGGTTCACTTATATTTTTTGGGGTTGCACAGAAATGCAGAGTTAAGAATCATAACAGATCTTGCTTTTTTGTAAACAAGATATATAATAGAATGTGCTAGTTCTGGATCCTCCAACTTTTAGTTTTCTCTGGACTATATCGTCGTCGTCGGCGCCCACTCGTGTCCGAGTATTGGGTTCTGTCGTTAGCCATCAGCCTCCTATCTTTTGGGTGGGTGCTTATGTCTGATGTGGCTGTTAAGTCCTAGTCTGTGGTGGAAGAGACGCGGACAGTGTTCACAAGGGAGGGTAGGTGGTGGGCGGGGCTGTTCTAATCGCTCTCTCCTTCTTCTCCTCCTAGCCTCCTCATTTTGTCTCTTCCTCTCCTCGAAGTCCATGGTGCCATGGTGTACTGTACTCCTCCAGGTTTTTCTGTCTGGACTATATATAAGTTGACTAAACTAATAACTGGCTGAGAAAATTGAGACATTCAAAATAATTTAAAAAAAAAAGGAGTAATTGAATCGGAAGAATATGTCCATATTAGTAACTTAAGATTTATAATTTAAATGAATGGAAAATATCTTGTCACAAACTTTGATCTTTTAGATTTTTTCTATTACAGTACAATACAGTTCTATATCATTTATTTTCATGAACTCAAGGCACTGAAATTATGGTTATGAAAATTTGATATCATATATATGATTATCACAATGTAATTGACTATTAAAATATTGTAATGTATTCAGAAGGGTAATGGTTTAATATATTTTATTACTTAATATTTAGGATTAGTACATGATTAAGTTAGGTACAGTGGTTACCATCAGTGATCGGGAATGTTATCTTTCGATATTAATTATTTGGAAGAGCTCCACAAGTTCAGGATAACATAAGTTCTAAGATACATATAACAATGTAATTTTTTTCCTGAAATTGGACCACCTAGCATCCATTTGACATTGAACTACAGTAGTTTCGCTGTCTAATTCACTTCGCATAATGTCTTCGTTCAACTTGTTGCACAATGATTCTCAATGAGTTGACATCTAGTCTTCAATCTATCAATCTACCAATTGCACAACCTCATTCATATCCAGTTTTCATTCAACCGGACCTTCTATAATTCTCCTAATTGGTGAGTTTTTGTTTATTTTTTTATCCAATCCAACTTGTAAACATCTGTGATTTATATTTTCTCAAAGGCTTTTATACACAAGTCAGGCTAGTATATCATTTATGGAGGTTACCTTCTTTGTAACAGAGTCTCATAAAGTGTGACACATTGATTAGTTTGATCGAAGTATTTAAAATAAAAATATTCTTTTCAATTAGGGACCTTTTTCCTGTATCTATGTATAGAAGTCTTTGCTTATTGAAAATTAAATCTTAATCTTAGGAAACCCTGTATGATTTTGTGTATCTTATACTAGATAGATTGGAGGTATTTTTTTCATTTAGGCTCGTATGCATTTAATGGAAAGGCCTCAAGAATGAAGTGTTTATGACCCATTTATACTTACAAGGGCAATAAATTTGAATGATACTAAATATAAGATATCTAAAGTCAATTTATTTTAGCGAGGCAAATTTGCACCGACTCGCAGGGGTGCCGTTTTAGCTCGGAAACGTTTCCTGCTCGCTGATTGGTTGGGCAAGATAATTCTAACCAATCAGCGAGCAGGAAACTTTTCTGAGCTAAAAGGGCACCGCTGCGAGTCGGTGCAAATGCGCCTCATTAAAAGAAATTGACTATAGGCTATAGGAATAATTTGAAAAGCGAGATTACAGTTTTGTAACCTAAAGAAATCTAGGAAGGTATCAACCACAAGGAAATCTATTCACTTTGATTTCTGCTGTGATAAATAGTGGAGATTAAGATGTGAACAAAGATGGATTTGGACTATAGTTTTGACTTACCAGGGTTTATCAAATCAGCAATTAGGAATTTATATTTGGGTTTTAGCTGCAAGAGATTTCCGTTTGTTGTTTTCATTAAATTATTATCATTTTTTTCTGTATATAATCTGGGAAAAGGCCAACATGCATAGTATTGTTAATATATTTGCATTCAATTGTTTTTTTTTTAATTATTTTCAATGTAATTAGCCTATAATTACTTCCATGAATCTTCAAATAGTATGTGCCATAATGTTTATTAGGAGGTTAAATGTAGTAATAAATCACACAGAATGGTTAAGTTACAATATTACAGAAACCAGTACAGTGAAAGTGAATGCACATTAGCTTAAAAGTTCTTTATAGATTTTAGCGTCAAGCGTCAAAAATAAAGTACTGTTATATTCAATTAATTTTCACTAGCATTGTATAATGGGGAAAAACAAGTGGCCAAATTCATTTAATTAACCCATTTGTAATTATGAGTTTTTTTATGTACAGACTTTCCATTAGGTAAAGTTTAATGGAGGGATTTTTTCCCCAAATTTCTTAGCTTGAAGAATTGCCTTAAAAGATATGTATTTTTGCTTTAGTGACATAGCTATGTCACTTGTGTTTATGTCAACATGCCTTTCCATTACCTAGAAAAGTAGATTGAGTAATATTGAAACCATAATGAACATATTGTAAAAATACCAAAACTTCTTCCATTTCAAAATATTAAATGTTTGATTCTTGTTGATGCTGGACCAATTAGGTGGAAAATTATATGGCATAAAATTGGTATATTTTTTAACTAGTAATAAATTTTGCTATTGGGAATCTTTTCTCATGCATCTGGTACGGCGCGAGATGCTCATTGTCACAGATACGGTGTACTCGATGGTCTTCCACATTTTGGATTTGGGGTGGTGTTTTGGTTCCATTAAACTCAGAAATTTTCTGCATGTACTGAGCTAATAACAATTTTGATAGAGACAAAGCATCTGTATTCTATAGAATTTGTAATGTAATTATACAGGGTGATGTCCATTTGAAAGTAATCTTCCAGCTCTTAAATACATCCCAGGAATATAAAACTTTGGCTTGCAAAGTTGTGAAATTGTTCATATATACGGCACTTCCATATTCACAAATTTAAGATGCCAAAATATATACTCTGTAATCTGACTAATTTGGGCCCACTGTGCAGCCATTGAACTATGGTATATAGTCTTTCAAATCTAGCTCAGCTTCAAACCTGAACCAAACTATTGTTTTTGGAGAAAGGTCTAGGGGCATTATACTCTATTAGTGAATTCAGTGCCTATAAAATTATATGTACTGTACAGGTTAATGTATATGCCATGCTATAGCATTTTGTATTCATATGAAATTTATTTCCTGTTCTTAAGTGTTTCCTATCACTTCACTTTTTCTGTGGTAATGAGAAGTGATGGGATTTTTTTTGTATCTTGTGTGTACCATAATAAGTAACTGCATATCAACATAAGTTATTCAAAACTTCAGAAAAGCAATGAGCCATTTTTTTTGGAGATTAGGATACCATTTTATATGTTCAAGGGTAAGAAAAAATCTGAAGTGCTAAAACAAATATTTTATTAAAAAAGTACAGTGAATTGGTAAAGATAAATTATTTGATGTCTGTAGAAAAATGATCTTGCAATTTCCATAATTATAACTTAAAAAAATTCAACTGTGGTGTTTGTCCATATGTTCAATACAAAAGGCTTGTAACTATGTGGTAATGACATTATAATATTAATTTTAATGTTTGTAATAAATGTACATAGTAATTTTACTGTTTATGTAGTAAGTGTACATTGTTCCTTCACAAATATATTCCATCGTCCTTTAATAGGAGTGAGTCCAGCAAAGCTGGAATAGCTGGTTAAACTTTTAACGAGGTGGTTTTAGTAGCTGGCGGGTGGAGGGTCAGCCTCGCTTACAGGATAGTTGCTCATGTTATCTATGCTCAGTCTCAGAGCGAGTGCCCGAAACTCTCTCACACTAGGAAAATTATTGCTACAGGCTCCTCTCGGTATGATCAATTCGAATGCCCTTGAGAAAACTTGTGAACAACGTTACCTCTGACCGATCTCTCCCTACTTACACCACGGAGGTATGTTGCATACCGGTACCAAGAACATGGCTGTTCCCGAGAAAGTGTGTCTGTATGTGAAGCTGGTGCTCTTTCGTACGGGATTAAGCACAAACACCGTTGTTTGGGATGCAGGGTGCTGCCTTTTTCTCCATAGTTTTCGTGCAAGTTGTAGTGATACTTTAGGATACCCTGTTAGAAGTAGACAGCCCTGAAGGTCATCTTTGGTGGAATTGGAACCTACGATGTATCACCTCACCCATAAAGTTGATGAGTTTCCCCTCATGGGAGAATTGTGCACGTTTAGGTGATGCAGGACTTGGTCATCCTCTGTGCAATCAACCTCACCAGAATCGGTCTCTACGCAATTTTTGTGTCACAGAGGACCTGTCATGTGCTTCATCTTGGCACTCCCAGTCTACAAACTGAGATCTTCTTATGAGGTAAGACCATTCTACAACAGTTCTTCCAAGGCTGAGACAAGTCGATAACAAGATCTCCAAATACTTCCATGTATTAGGAAATCAACGCAGGTTACTTCCCATGACCACTCCGAGCTTGTACAAGCACTGAAATGTCCCATCACGTGTGGTTTCCTCAGCAAGATTCTTTCATCCACAGGCACTTGCATAAGCAATTGGCTGCCACCACTCTCTCCCACTTGCTCTTTAAAGATGAAGGGCACCTAATGAATCATCAGCCTTGAAGAGAGAGGTAGCTTGCAGCACTTAGGCCTCTGAAGGGCCAGGTCTGATCATTAAGCTGTTTTCCATTCTTTCTTGTCTAGGTATCTCTCTTTGATACGCAAATACTCTGAGGTGGATGTTTCAACTGAGGTACACTTGAGATCCACACAAGTGTGGGAAAGGAGTCTTTGGACATTGTTAACCATGGTCTTCCACTGCCTTGGGGTAGAGTTATCTTGTTGGAGGTTACACTCGAGCACACTATTGTTTCTTATTTCTTTTGCTCTTGCTTTTTTTTCAAATTTTTATAGTTATGTGAAAAATCCATTTTAATTTTGTTACTGTCATAAAATATTTTAATTGTTCATTACATCACTTGTAGTTTATATTCTTGTTTCCTTTCCTCACTGGGATATTTTTCTGTGTTGGAGCCCTTAGGTTTATAGCATCCTACTTTTCCAACTAGCTTTGTAGCTTTCTAATTATAATAATAATGGTACCTGATTCTAGCCTATTACCAACAGAAGTGGAGGATCCCAAGATGGTTCACATTCGTCAAGGTCCTTGCACTCATCTGTGAATACAATGATTACTGCAAGGCAGCTGTAACTCCTGTCAAGGAAGGGAAGTTATCCATCAACCAGAATCCTCCCTCCAACTTTCTCAACAACATTTATGGGATATTGGTTAAAGACCTTCAAGCATTGACCACACTGACAACACTGGAGCCCGCTGCTCGAACAACATTTTTGATCGATCACTAGCAAGTGTGGTTACTTACTTCGCCATGTCCCAGGGTTTGGTAAATCGAAAAGGAAGAATTATACCAACTTGACCTGATCAGGTGCCATGACTGGCCACCTTGGCACACCGTTGTGTACTGAAGAGTAGGCATATAATTGTCTCCTGCTTTGCCAAAGAGGTGGGAAAACAGGAGTCACTACCCCTAAGGAACACCCAGGTGTAGAAGATGGCAACTCTACTGCAAAAAGGAGAAAAATGAGTCTGGAGTCTCTCATCAATTTAGCCATTTCCAAGGCAAAAGCAACGACACTGAGACGCTCGAATGCCATTGCCTCTTCAAAGTTGGCGCTAAAGAAAATTCCTGCAACTTGCAGGGTCTATAACACCATCTCCAGCGTCTTCCATTCCCATGAAAGGCGTGGACAACTCCCTGCCAACTTGGCCAATTCAGGTAAGGGAGAAGTGAGGAAAGAGGCGCTGGAGTCATTATTACCTGTCTATAGCTGCATTGAGTGGGATGGAGCATGCCTGTCAAAATGTTGAATTAAGAAATTTGAAAAATAGCAGAGGTAGGTGGTGGGAATCCTCTGGGACATATACCGATGATCTTTCACCAACTCTATTCCCCCCCCTCACTCTTGCACTAATGATGTTCCAGGCCTATCATCCAAAGTTGCAGGAAGCTCTGGCTCTAGTGGCAAAAGTGGAAGTGATAAAGAAAAACGTGCTGTACGGGATGGTTTCCAAGCTCCTACAGTCATTTCTTCCTGATGGAGACGTCAACTATGGGCTGGAGAACAGCCATCCATCTCTCTCCAATGAACAAGTTTGTACTCCAGGCACATTTCAAGAGGGAAACGGCAAACACTATGGTCTGTCATCAGGAAAACAAACTTTGTGCATCCTGTGGACCTAAGGGATGTGTACTTTGAGATACCAATTCATGGGTCCTACTGAAAGTACCTCTGCGTTGTCATCACTAGTGAATAAATTTATAAAGACCTGTGCTAAGGTCTGTCTACTACTTCCTAAATGTTGACACTGGACTCTAACTTGGGCACACTCGAACAAGGTTCGACAATTGAATCTTCCTCCAGGATACAAGTCTTGATCCTGAAGGAACCTTCCGGATCAAGACAGACTTTTTCCTTTTGCCACAATCTGTGGCTTGTAGATAATTGGGAAGGAAGTCCAACTGCCCACCCAAGCAGAGGATGGAGGACTTGGGTAAGCTGATGAACGCAGCAGCAGCTAGAGTTCAATCATTGGACGATCATAGCAGCAGCCTTTTGGAGGTAGTGGAAAGTGTTTCTCTGTACAAACGAGAACTTAAGAATTGACAGTGATATATCTTTTGGGCCTTTTGTCATCATAAAATCCATCGCTCTAGTGGTGTCTAAAGTATCACTAGTTAGCAACCAACCAACAATCCCCCTTACCATCTAGTTCCTGTGAAACAAGAATGTGGGCTGAAAGATGAAAACCTCAAGGGAACCCCTGATCTGCCAAAATGCTGCTGTTCACAGACACTCCACGGAAGGAGGGGCTTTGCACCTGAGGAGCCATACAGTCTCAGGAGTATGGTCCATGGAAGAAAAGCATCTAGATATCAGCAACTTAAGTAAATGCAGGCAGTGTTGATAGAATTCCAAGCTTCCAAACAGTTTGACATGTGACAACACTCTTGTTATGGCTTACATCTACAAACAATAAATAGTGCACTGTTTCAGACACACTTAAATAGTTTGCAAGAAGTTGCACACTTGGGCAGTCTACACCACACTAGAGCTGTCACTAAAGGTTCATTCCAGATGAAAAATGTTCTAGTAGCAGATACAGTCTTAAAGGACACGGTATAGGATCAGAAGAGGTCCTTACATCCTCACTCTTTGGGAATCACCATTGATTGACCTGCTCACCAAACAGTTGAACAAGAAACTTCAGTATTCTGCTCTCCAGTCTCGGACCCATAAGCAGCGTTTAAAGAGGCTTTCCAACATCCCCGGAGAAAGCTCGTCATGTATGCCTTTCTGCCCTTCTACCTTCGCCGCTCATGTACTCGGACAGACATATCGAGAGATTCACCTTTTCTGATGGCTCCCCAAGTACCTAAATGCTAGAAGGCTATCACTTGGACTTGAACCATGTTTTCAGACCTTTCCACTTTGTAGGAATTCTCTATGCTCATTAGGAGCTTTGAACAGTCTTGCCCTCCTGGGAAACTTGAGCAACAAAATGGAATGTCAATAGTCATCAGATCTCTCAAGTGGTCCTTAAATGAGCCCTTGAGATGGCTGTCAGATAGGATAAGACCCCCAAGACTCTTCTTCCTAGCTATTCACAACTTCATTATGACTCAGAGCTTCAGGTAAGAGTACCAGAGTCATCTTAGCACTAGAAGGATCAAAAATACTGTTCCTTTCTGGATTCATGAGGCATTTCAGACATGCTTACCCTGCAAATCAGAGGATGGGAAGGACCATCCAGGGCATGAGTACACGAAGTTGTAGATATCCGGTTTACCTAGCTTTCAAGAGGAACCTGTTGGAGGCGCAGGTCAAAGGATCTGGAAACGACAGACACCCTTCACTTCCCTTCCTCTACCTATGGGTGTATACAGACAGGTTTATGGATAACCATTACTCTTTGCCTGGTGCTACCTGCTCAAAAGATTCTGTAGAAAATGTAGTGCCCTCATGGGACAAGAAACAAATCTTCCAAGATAGCGGTCGTGACACAAGTTTAGAATAAGTGGTATGATTGATTGGCTGTCAGGAGTCGTCACTTTAGCTCCTTTTACAGGACAGTGAGTCTAGACATACTGGGAAAGTAACCAAGTCAGTTTGGTTCTAGAGAGCGAGGAGCTTCGCTGACTGTCCAGAGGGCAGGACTTGCCCTACACTCACCAGCAACTACAACCACATTATAAGTTTTAACTTGTGGAAATTTCACCTTTGCTAAAATCATACTCATATTAAAGGACTTCGGTTTGTATTGTTAGGAAAAATATAAATTAGTTTCAAAATTGTGATTTTTAAATAGGCACATAATGTTCAAGCATTGTAAATTTGTATTGGGTAATTATGTAACATTCCTTAGATCTTTCAATCACTTATGAATACTGTACTATTGAACAATGTGGTTTTATATAATACTAAAGGAATACTCACTATTTAGGTGGTTTGTTTAAAGTGATTCTCATTATCGCAATATCCTTTCATCTTCCAAGAGTGCTGTCCAATTTTATATCTAAATTGTACACGGTTGCAAAATGTACCAAATTTTTATATAATTGATAGTATAAGAAAAGCACCATTGATTAATTAACTATAATTTAACAAGTATTGCAATCATAAGGACAGTGGGTCCTTAACCTCTAGGGATTTTGAATCTGTTACGTGAATTACGTCTTTAAATTAGTCTACACTATAAATAGAACTAAAATTACAGACTCTAGGGAAAACTTTGTGCACAATATTAAAGAAAAGTATCATTTAAAGCTTTTATACCTAATGAATTTTAGCAATTCTATAAAAAACCCATTGCCTTTGAAATGAAGAAAACATAACTGGCTGGTATTACTACACCTCTTAACTTGTTAGACAGACTAAAGTTGATGGCTTTTATTCTTCAATTTTCTTTAAGAATCCCATGGTATGGTATACATCGCCAAGAAGGCCTCGACAAATGAATAATCTGCAATGCAAAAAAAAGTGAGATGTTTTGGACATGGAATGATAAACAGGAAGTCAAAAAAATCAGTAGCTAAGACAAAGCATGGGAAATCATGTCACAGGGGGTTACAAATGAAGGCCTCGATATACAGTGTGGGAATTCTTGCTGAAATATTATTGTAGACAGAGGGAAGTTTAATTCGGTGGCAAGTTTTTCACACAACTTTGTAAATCCCAAAGTTATAAAAATTCAGTCAAAATCAGTTTGTACCAATATAATAAGGCAATTGATCATTGTAAAGAAAAAGTTAATTAATGCAACACAAAGATACAGTAACATGAAATTCAATATTAAACTTCCCCTTATAAGAAAAGGGAAGGAAATTCAATGCATTGCTCCTCACGGTATCCCTTATGGGACAAGTCTGGACCCCGTGTTTCTCTACAAGCATAGCTTATTACATACATACTGAAATGGCAAAGAAAAGGTTCTTGAAGGGAAGCAGACAGGGATGTAAAGATGAAAAATTATACTATGGTGAGGAAAAAGCACTTACAGGTATGTTATATCCTTGGAGAGCATTATAGAAATGTTGCTTTAAGTAGAGAAACGAAATGGAAAATTATGTGCAGATCTGTAGAAGGGAGGAAATTTTCTCAATTTTCAATTAGTGTAGTTATTGCAACTGGAATTTTGTTATTTGTCTGGATGAAAGGCAATCTATTAATTAATGTGTTAGTGGTTTCAGTAAACAAACATTTAATGAGAATGTGCTATTTAATCTAGAAATGTGAAAATGCTCAAGATATGTTTTTATAATTCTTTTTTTGTATATTAAAAATCTGAATGAAACAAATTTTGATGCAGTATATACTCATACAATATGTACTACTTCAAGATACCCCACAATCTAAGCACTTACATTAGTAGTTGTGATAATTCAATCAAAAAATAGGAATCTCAATGGTTAAATGTATGAATTTTTTGTAAGTATGCACACAATAATTGAATTTAATGTTATATTTTTTGCTGTAATATAGTTTCAAGCTAATCTTTAGGTCACGTTAAAAATTCTACTGTATTTAAACAATATTCAATGTCATTAACTATTAATAAAATTGGCAGCTGAGTAAACCTTTTCTTTATCAACCAAAGGGATTTAATGACTATGTAGTATAGATTTTACATTCTTAACCTGGTACACTTTTAGTGTGTACACAGGAATTTTAGAACAGGTTTGTAAGCTAGGAAAAATTCAAATTACTTAAATAATTCGTGATTTGTTCATACACAAATACAAACCATCTTCCTCTAGTTGGAGACACTTATCCTTAAGAATGAGGAAGTGCCTTTAACCAAACAGGCCATTTTACTAATGGGAATTGTCAAGGCATTCACCTGGTCCTGTACAGGAGTGGAAATGATGATTCCTGTTAACCTTTCAACGACCTAAGCATAATGTTGCTGATGTTAGGCTAGGTTCCAACCAGGTAGACGGTCTAAATGTACAGTATTAACATTTAAGAGAAGTGGGTTTACATATGTTCCAATGCTTCAATACAAAACTTGTACGTAAAGTTACTCAATCGCGAGGCTTACTTGCATCTCTGTTCAGCACATAATGACATGGCTGCTGTACCCCAAGGCAGGGGGGAAAAATTCTCTTAAGTTATGTTGTCTAAATAGAACAGAAGCAAGTAATCGTAACCTCTGCTTGTTACTTCTTGTAAAGCAGAGATGAACTCAGTCCTGAATGACCAGGTTCTGGATCTCTGACAAGACATAAGTTGAAGGAGGCCTTCTTTCGTTCTAAGCGATGACTCGTGACACATGAAATGCCATGCATCTAGCCTACTCGCTAGTCTAAGGCTAGTGAAAAGGCATTCTTGATGGTCTGATCTCTATGCGACGCCTGTCTCACAGGCTCATCAAGGATCCGCTTGAGAAATATAGTCCTGAGGACTCTAGTAACATCCTATTTTCGGGCTTCAGTTCGTGGGGAGGGCAAGCTTGTATAAAGCTCCTCATTAGCCTATATAATTCCACTGAAGAGGAAAGGTCTAAGTTCTTCAGTCTCAAACCTGGCTACAGGCTGCTAAGCAACATCCTTTTACTGCTGACAGAGAGGACCTTCTCTAGAGAAAGGTTGATGAAGACCGCACAATGCGTTACATAATGTTCTGACTAGAGAAGTATCCTTTCTACGACACAAAACTCAGTACCTCGGCAAGAAGCATCAAGTGGATCCAGTTACTATTAGCCCTGTGGCCATTAGAGTCAACACGAGGAGCGATGTAGTCAACATCATGCTGTGTAAATGGCAAATCAGCGAGGTCAATAAGGCTTATGCATCCAGACTTTCCCAAGGGTATTGGGGAACGTATTTGAACATTGCCAACGAGTCTGGAATTGGAGGGTAGAATGCTAGAAATTTCTTGTTCAATTGAGTAACAAACTGGTTGATTAAAGGTGATCCTGAAAGAGCAAGAAGCCTGCCAGCCGTGCATGGATGCAAGAAACACTCCGACCTTACACCAATCCCCAGGCAATTGAGCGTATTGTATCTGGTAGAACATTTCTCTTGCCTGAAATGAACGTTGTTGACAAGTTATCGCACTGTCGGTTGCCCAGGTGTACAGTTGTTTGTGAAACACTGCACCCTTGTTTGTTGATGCAAGCCACAACAGTGGTGTAGTTCATAAAAGCTAGCTGTGCTAGTAGCATTGTTTCCATTTCCAGCAAGTCAATATGCTGGTACTTTCCTATATAAACTACATCCTCCAGGCAGTCTGCTTACTCAGGTGTGCACCCAACCCCTGCTTAGACGAGTCTGTGAACAGCAGCACCTCTGGAGGTGATAACTCAAGAGGAGCCCTTCTGGAAAGATTTTAGTTCAGCTGCCGGATCAGATCGTCTCTTCTTATTCTACTGGAGCCAGATGGATAAGGGCTCACTGAATGTAGACCAGTGATGCTTCAGACACCCCTGAAGCGATTGCTGGTGGAGGCACGAGAAGAACGAGGTTCTCTAATGGCAAAGGATGTCACAGATGTTGTTGCCACTATAGAGCCGGGAGTTCTTGTGTAGGAGGCTGTGTCTAAATCAGCATACCCCTGTACCCTATCCTTGGCTTGAGCATGAGACTCGGCTTAATCTATTAATCATGATCCTTACATAGAAGGAAGTCTGTTTTGATCTTGCAGCTACTGCCTTAGGAGGGCAACAGGATCAACCAATTGTCGACACAGCTCCAGACGAACAAATCATATTTGAGTGGTCACAAAAAGAAATGAGCGTGAATATTCACATGATCACTTGGGGCAGAAGACAGTCCAATGCACAGAGCATTGAACTGGTATACTACTTCTTGAGGACGAAGCCGAGTTAATTTCTGTAGGACCGATGAATGGCTATCTGGAAGAACACATTCTTAAGTCCAAAGAAACCATGAAGTCTTTCATGATGGCAGATTGTACAGTATTTGCCATCTCCATCTTGAATGGTGTCTGAGATGAAGTCGATAACCGGTCTCCAGCGGCTAGTCAGCTTCTTCACCTGGAAGAATCAACTGTAGAACTTTGAACTGTCTCTGATGACCTTGAACCTGTTCTTTTCCACCATGGATATCACCTATGCTGCTATAGTCAGTGTTTTTTACCATTCCAGTGGGTAGGACTAGAACATTAATGATGTACAAGCGGGGCGAAAGCAAGAGTTGGTGAAGGGTAGGTGGAATCTGTCACGAAAGATTTCCACCACCCTGGTCTCTGCCATGTTGTCTATTAGCGTAACAGGCATCGACCCACTTGCGACAGCTGAAGGAGAATGCCGCTCACCTTCCTCCATTTCTCCATTGTAACCACGTCTTCTGCTAGAAGAGGGCTGCAGACTACAGCACTGGAGCATTCTTTATTGACACAATTAGCCCACTAGTTAACTGATTGGTGTACCAAGTCATTGCTTCTCACCTGAGAGAACTAAGTGTATACAGTACTACTTCTTCCTTGTTGTGGTTGATCCAGGAAGTTACAAGGAGGCTTGCGTGGAAGCACTTACCATGGTAGCTCAAGGGATGAGAATGATAGCCCTTTGTGCTCATGTTCCTCTGATGTTGGCACTGCTATTGCTGGACCGACAAGTCTGGAACGTATAACCTCTGTTGTTGAGAAAGAGAGGGAGGATGGATCTTACTTGATCAGCTGGAGTTTAATGAATTCCTTGGATCAGATATCTAGGAAATTATCTTCTCTAAAGCACCACGAGCAAGAAACAACCCAAGGCAATTTGAGGGTGGATTTGGACTTTTGAAGAGTGCCTTAGTTTCAATCAATGGACATCATCCCTCCTTTGATAGGAGCCGTGATGAATGCACAAATTAATTCTAGAGCCGTGACGACGTTGCGATTCTCTCCTAATGCCAGCACAGGATGGAGTCAATACAGTAAGGTTAACAATGTCCCAAGATCAGGGATCTCGACATACCTTGATAGAAACCTTCTCTGCAGAGACAGCTCGAAAGATTAAATGATCCAGTTAGAGACTGAATTGCCCTTGGTTCTAGTGACCTCAAAGGCCAAAAAAAGCACTAGGTGTCTTGGCCTCGAGAGATCGAATGGGAGAGCATGGCACCAGGCAGCTTGCAGTTGCATCACGCGAATGCTCGACCCTGGGTTGAGAGCACCCTTGGCAATGATCGCGCAAATGCGATGTGGCAACTACGTCCTCTTACAAGTGCTGAGGGTAGTCCTGAGAAGTCACCTGTTCCAATTCCCTATTGCGGTCTCACCGTGTGGGAAGATCTCAAGTCATAGACCGTTCTCGGTGTATAGGAAGATACCAATGTTTAAGACGAGGGTGTGTATTTATATCGGAATAAATACCTTTTCAGGGTATGCGGTGAGAAGGTATGAGGACCCCTTCCCTGTAGTATGCAACGTCCCTACTTCATGAATACTGGAAGATTGGAAGTAGCACTAAACTCCTACTGATTGGTCTTCTTTGATTTCAATGACTTCTTCTTCAGCAAAGAAGTAGCAGCATTCGCAGGTTGTGTTGAGGGCAGTCCATTCTGTACAAGACCGAGAGCAGTGTGTTCAGATACTTCTTCCCACTGTGGGATAGTTTTCGGCACATCGCTTCTCTCTTTCTCCCATGAGTGAGAAAGAGAGATTGGTCAATCATCAAAGAAAGAGGGAAGATGGGCGGTGGTGCATGTGCTCAGTGCAGTGTGAGACCACTTGTACTGTATACAAAGACACCTTCAGACATGTTGATTCTTGGTACCGCACAGAGCCTCCTACACACAGACAGATAGATACTGTTCTTCCTGGACTTCTTCGATCATGTCTTGTTGCTGCGTGAAAACTCTGACATAGATATAACAAAGAATAGAGAACTCGGATTTTACCCTCTATGGAGTTATACAAGGTAATGACAACACTCCTAAGGGAAAATAGGCCACAGGGGACTCTGAAGAGAGAACACTACCAGGTGATACACCCTTAACATCTTTCCGAGGTTGGGAAAACACCGCTGTAGGGAAATAAGAAAGGCAGCCTCCCTCCCCTTGACACTTGTTGGCAATACAATCTCCTCCTCCTGATAAAGTACAGTGATACCTCGGTACTCGACCATAATCCGTTCGAGATCCGTGTTCGACCTCCGATTTGTTCGAGTACCGAATTTTTTTTCCCCATAAGAAATAATGGTATATATTCTATTCCGTTCCCAAGCACTCGAACAGGCCCAAAATATTAATAAAACGTGTACCTAAACAACAATAATTATCTAAATGTGTATGAAATTGGTCAGAAAATCCTATAAAACAATTTTAAACCATTTACTGTACTAAAATAAAACAATTTTAAACCATTTTCTGTACTGTAGTGAACATACCTTTGAGCAGCGGTTCGATGGCATACAGGGATGGATGTGGAGAGGATGGAAGGGGGAGGTTACTGCTTGGAAGGAGAGTCCCCTTCCATGATGTGGCGGGGTAGTTCTCCTTCAGGAGTTGTTTCTCTCTCCAATGAAAGGGTGGGCAGATCTATTTCAGGGGTTTCTTCTCTTCTTTGTCTCTTCTTTGGAGGAGAAACAGGCTTTGATGTAGCAGCTTTCTTTTCTTTTGTGAAAAACTGGTCTATTGTTAATTGTTTCTTCCTCCTCTGCAGTATTCTTCGAAAATGATACATGACACTATCATTAAACATATGCACTGCCCGGTTTGCTACTGCAATTTCTGGGTGGTATTTTTCAGCAAAAGCCTGCACATCTGCCCACTTGGAACAAATTTCATTGATGAGAGAACTTGGAACATCCTCCCTTACCTCATCCTCTTCTGAAGATTCCTGCTCCACAATCAGATCCTGCTGCTGTTGTTGTTGCAGGTGCAACAATTCCTCCACAGTCAACTCGGTAGAATGGCTTTCTACAAGCTCATCAATATCATCCTTGTCGACCTCAAGCCCCAAACTCCTGCCCATGACAACAATTTCCTCAACGACATCAGTGTCATCAGAAATTACAGGGGTAGCAGTGCTTGGACCCGCCTCTGGTTGGAAACCTTCAAACTCCCTCTCTGTGACACATGATGGCCACAGCTTACGCCAGGCAGAGTTCAATGTCCTATAGGTCACACCTCGCCAAGCTTGGTCAATCATGTTAACAGAGTTGAGGATGCTGAAGTGTTCCTTCCAGAATTCCTTTAGGGTCAACTTCGTGTCACTGGTCACTTCAAAACACTTTCTGAAAAGGGCCTTGGTATAGAGTTTTTTGAAGTTTGAAATGACCTGTTGGTCCATGGGCTGGAGTATGGGAGTAGTATTGGGGGGCAAGAATTTGATTTTGATAAAGCTGTATTCTTCTTTCAAGTCATCCTCGAGACCTGGAGGATGTGCAGGAGCATTGTCCATAACCAGAAGACATTTCATTGGCAAGCTCTTTTCAATGAGGTAAGCCTTAACCTGGGGGGCAAACACTTCGTTTATCCACTCAGTAAAGAATTGTCTTGTGACCCAAGATTTAGTGTTCGAGCGCCACATAACTGGTAGTGCACTTTTACAAATATTATTTCGTTTGAACACCCGGGGGTTGTCCGAGTGGTACACTAACAAGGGTTTGATCTTGCAATCGCCACTTGCATTTGCACACAGCAACAATGTTAGCCTATCTTTCATTGGCTTGTGACCTGGCATCTTCGTCTCGTCCTTGGTAATGTACGTATTGGCTGGCATTTTCTACCAAAATAACCCAGTCTCATCACAATTAAAGACTTGTTGTGCGATCAAATTTTGTTCATTTATGTACCGATCGAATTCCCCCACGTATTTATCGGCTGCAATTTGATCCGAACTAGCTGCCTCCCCATGCCTAGTAACACGATGAATACCTGTTCTATTACGAAACTTTTCAAACCAACCCCTGCTCGCTTTAAATGTAAATGAATCACTTTCACTGGTACTCGGACTTTTCTTCACTAATTCTTCATAGATATGCAACGCTTTTTCACAAATGAACGCTTCACTAACACTTTCCCCGGCCAACTGTTTTTCTTTAATAAATATTAAAAGCAACTTTTCCATCTCCTCAATCACTTGTGGCCTTTGCTTAGTTACCGCCGTAACTCCCGTTGCAACATTCGCCTTCTTAATCATTTCTTTATGCTTTAAAAACGTAGAAATGGTCGACTTCGCCATTCCGTATTCTACCGCTAAATCGGACACTCGTACACCATTCTCATATTTCGCTATAATTTCCTTCTTCAACTCGATCGTTGTTCGCACTGTTTTCCTCTTCTCCTTCCCCTTAACACTCATTACTTTCTTGGGACTCATTATGAAAGCTAAAAAAGCAATTAAAAGCACTGAAAATCACTAAATCACAACGAATGCTGATCGCGCGTTGTCTGAGTGACGCTCTCGAGAGAACTGATGCTTCCCGAACAAGCGAGAGTGGCCGAGATGGCGCGATCATCACAAAGCCCATGCGGTCGTCACGTGTTCGGCTGGTCGAGTACCGAATTTTTGGTCGAGCACCGCAGCAAAAATTTCTCGAAAATTTTGGTCGAACTCCGAATTGTTCGAGTATAGAGTCGTTCGACTACCGACGTATCACTATAGCGATGTCTAAGGAATGCCAATTTCCTCAAGTTCACATCGTCGTTATCGTAAGGCCAAACTAGCGAGAAACCAATAGCAACATAAATGCCCTATACAGTAACAAGGATGTTGTATAACAGCACAAAACTATCCCACATTTATTATTTATTCGGAAAACTACTACAAACCTCGTCGTCTTCATTTAATATATCCCTTGAAAGTGACCATCTACCAGCACATTTATTCAATCTTAAAGAAAAGCACAAGATTTAAACAGCTTGTTAATGAGACAACAGGGAAGTATATGTGGGTAACTAACTGTATGCCGAAATGAAAGTGAAGGCTGAGCTGGGTGGGGCATACCCACTCCTGCAATTAAAACCAATTTATCTAAAGTTTAAATGGCCGTTTTTAGCTTCTCCAAAATCATACCTTTATTAATGGACAATTGTTTGTATTCGTACAGAAAAATATTAAGAACAAATTTTACATCACTATATCAAAATTCCTCTCCCACACTGGACCAAGTTTATATGTCAGTCACCCAGACAGGTGATAGGTGAACTCTGAGCCAGAAGACTACTTTCGAACAGAAAATCAGTAATTGGAATGCAACTAACAGAATACTGCATATTATTGAACCTTATGATGAAGGCAGGACCGTTACAATTACAAACAGGGTAATTCTTTACAGCCTCTTATTACCCAAATTGAATATTAATTCTTTAAAAAGTGGGAACAGAAACCATTTATGATCCGAAAGCACGTAAGGATTTTAGTATTGAAAGTTTTTCTTACTTTTAAAATATAAACTTAATACACTTCAAAAGGTGGGGACCATCACGAAATTATACAGAAAAACAACCCAACCTCCCCTTTCCAAAAAAATTTACCAACCATAAAAATACACACCTCATACAAAAACATTTTATCTCATTTTTAGAAGTCGCCAATGTCATGTAAGCAAAGAGACCCAACCTTTGCTATCGTTAATGAGATCATAATTAAAATTGGAGGCTGTACAGTACAAAAAACACAAATTACCTATGAAAGCAGGATGCTAAAAGCACAATGGCTCCAACAGAGAATAGCTCAGTGAGGAAAGGAAAAAATCAATAGAATAGTGTGCCTGGGTGCACCCTCAAGCAAGAGTCTAACAAGATAGTGGAAGACCAAGATACAGAGGCTATGGCATTATAAAAGACTAATTTTGGAGTGTCCTTCTCCTAGAAGAGCTGCTTAACATTGCTAAATCTCTCTCTTCTACCCTTATAAAGAGGAAAGTAGCCACTTAACCATTACAATGCAGTAGTTAACCCCTTAGGAGAAGAAGAATTTCTCTGATGGAAAATTACTTGTGAAAATTCTACCTTACATTGGAACAGAATGTTCTTTTAATGAAAGATAAGTGAATTAGCAACTGATACAGCTCTGGGATTCAAAAACAAATAGCCAACCCTGAAAAAGGAGGCTTCATCTGTAGACTTAATGTGAACAAGTACAAGAATTATCACTCAATATTTAATTCTGATAACCTAAATGAAGTATATCTTGATTATTTCTTTTATTCTTGTTACCTACATAGAATATACCATTCAATAGCCCTTTACTCCTAGTGAAAGTTCCCAAATTCATTTCAATGAAAACATATTTTACAATACTGTAGTTCAAAACCTACTGTATATTCTGATGAACTAACTCAGATTAAAAGATAAAACTATTTTTATTCTTTGTAAAAGATTATATTCTGAATATATGATTAAAACCTTTATCTGCATTAACCCTTTTACCTCCAATGCTATTTGGAAGTTTCCAACCCTTAACCCCCAGGCATTTTTTTTATCAAGCACATTTTGCAATATTTTTTTTTTTTTAAATTGCTCTAACAGCCTTAATTTTTGTCATAGAGAGGTCAGGTTGGTCTCATTATTTTGGAAAATGCCTGAAGTTTCTCATAAAGTTATCAAAAATATGCAAAAAAAATTTAAAAAACAGTTTTTTGCAAGGACGTATCGATACGTCCAGGGGGGGTAAAGGGATGAGTTTTGTAAAACGTACCAGTACAGTACGTCCATTGGGGGTAAAAGGGTTAAAATAAAAGTCCACTAAACTGCAGTTTTCCACATTGGAAAAGGTGACGGACTCAACTAATGGGATAACATTCATTGGTGGACAAAATGTAAGAAATTGCTCAAATGAGGGTGAATCAGAACGTGGAAATAAATACTGTTTAAACCTATCGAAAACATTGTCTTCACTTTTTACTGTTGATAATACTGAAGCTGGCAACTCCATGGGAAAATATTTCACCCCTGTAAATTTGAGTTTGTCGACCTCAAGAACATTATGACCAGAAAGATTAATTGTAATAATAGTCTGGCAAATAGAAAATATCCTCTTATCACTTTCTTGTTTAACAACCTGTCTTATTTCTATTAGTATAGCCTTTGATTGGTAGGGTTATTCTCATAACTTTGGAGGGAGCACAGAACTGTAGATAAGGGATGAGTGATCATACATGGAATTTGATACCAATCTTTCAGAAAAAAAATTAATCTTCCTCCTACAATAAGAAGAGGGTCTACAATCAAAATTACCCTGTGTTATAAAGGTACAAGATCTACGTGAAGGTTGAGATCATCTTCTATATGAATGAGATGTGAAACATACCAGTAACAATAAGAAATTCTATTCCTAAGTAGCAGTACATGCTATAATTACAAGTATAATTAGCTGAAGAATAAGATACAGAAAACGACGAATGCTCCGAAACTGACCTTAAATCATTGAAATGTGTCCTATTAGGACACTTGCTTCATAACTCTCCTAGAGTTGTCATATAAATTGAGAACTCACCAAAAATGGAGTTTTTATGATAAAACAAAGTTTTATGAATACTTACCTGGCAGTTATATATATATAGCTGAGTCTCCGACTGCGGCAGAATTTAATCGAAAATCGCGGCAACCGCCTTGTGGTGGTTGTGTGGTTAGATGGTTAACAACCCTTACAGGGTGGTACTTGGAATCATTCCCGTTTTCTGTTCCTCAGATTATCTTTGCCCGACCTGTCTCCTGAGGGGAGGTGGGTGGGCTTTAAAATATATATATAACTGCCAGGTAAGTATTCATAAAACTTTGTTTTATCATAAAAACTCCATTTTTATGAATAGAACTTACCTGGCAGTTACATATATAGCTGATTCACACATTTGGAGGAGGGAAACAGACAGAAAAACATAGTTGGGGAAACAACAAAAGAGTTGTAGGAGAACAAACACCTTGATTCCTTACCTGCTAAGGTAGCTGACTTCAAAGGTATCTTGCCTCTAGAGTCGCTTTCCCTTAGGAGTGTTCAGCCAGGAGTAGACCTGCTACGCTGCAAACAACTCAATCGAGTCTGTCAAAGGGGTAGGACCAACAACTTGACTAGACTTCAGAAACTACCTTCCCATATAATAAAAACCTGCAACCTTACTAAAGCTAACCACCTAACCTTGCAGAAATAGATATAAACTATCTATCTGGACTGAGGGAACCGTACCACAAGACGAGGACCTCAGACAACCATAAAAAACACAAACCCATATACAAGTACATAAACTAAGGTTGAGTGGGGGTAGTAACTCCTTTGCCTGATACAGAAGCCGCAGCTACGTATGGGCCCAAGGTATAACACTTGTCATAGTCCACTCTTACCTCTCTGAGGTAATGAGAAGCGAAGACAGAGTTGCTCCTCCAGAACGTTGCGTCCATGATCTGCCTAACTGACATATTTTTCCGGTATGCCAGTGAAGCAGCAATGGCCCTTACTTCGTGAGCCCGTACTTTTAACAGGGCGAAGTTTTCTTCCTCACAAAAGAGGTGGGCTTCCCTAATAGTTTCCCTCAGGAAAAAGGACAAAGCGTTCTTTGACGAGTTTTCGAGGCTCCTTCACCGAACACCATAAGGAGTTGGAAGCACCCCTCACGCTCTTAGTGTGGGCAAAATAAGCATTGAGAGCCCTAACCGGGCAGAGGAGGCTTTCCTGTTCCTGACCCACTAGATTCGTGAGGTTAGGGACTTCAAAAGTCCTGGGCCAGGGTTTCGAAGGGTTCTCATTCTTGGCGAGAAAGTCGAACCTCAAGGCACAAACCGTTCCATTTAGGGTGAAGCCTACACGCTTCTCGATTGCCTGGACCTCGCTGATCCTCCTGGCAGTCACTAGAGACAAAAGGAAGAGGGTTTTCTTAGTCACATCTCGCAGAGAAGCTTGCGAGATAGGCTCAAACTTCCTGGAGCACAAAAACTTAAGCACCACATCCAGGTTCCAAGAAGGGGGTCTTAAGTGCACCTGCTTCGTTGTCTCAAAAGACCTAATGAGGTCCTGCAAGTCCTTATTCTGAGATAACTCTAAGCCTCTATGCCTAAAGACGGTTGAGAGCATGCTCCTGTATCCTTTAATGGTAGATACAGCCAGCTTAGCATCCTGCCTGAGGTACAAAAGAAAGTCTGCAATCTGGCTTAGAGAGGCAGAGGACGAGGAAACCTTGCGTCTCCTGCACCAAGCTCTAAAGGTCTCCCACTTTGACTGGTAGACTCTTTGTGAAGAGATCCTCCTTGCCCTGGCAATAGCTTTCACCGCTTGTGCCGAAAAGCCTCGAGATCTAACGAGCTTCTCGACAGTCTGAAGGCAGTCAGATTGAGAGCGAGGGGGTTTTGGTGAAATCTCTCGAAGTGGGGTTGTCTGAGAAGATCTGGACTTGCCGGGAGTCTTCTTGGAAAGTCCATCAGCAACCCTACCACTTCGGTGAACCATTCCCTCGCAGGCCAGAATGGAGCCACTAGGATCATTCGTCCCGAATCGAGGAGAGCGAATTTCCTGACAACCAGATTGATGATCTTGAACGGGGGAAAGGCATACATGTCCAGCCCCGTCCAATCCATCAAGAAGGCGTCCACTGCAATAGCTTCCTCGTCCGGGACTAGGGAGCAGTAGTTGGGGATCCTCTTGTTTAGACCGGAGGCGAAAAGGTCTATTACAGGTCTGCCCCACAACTTCCAGAGGCTCCGACAGACATGCGGGTTGAGAGTCCACTCTGTGGGAAGGACTTGTCCCCTCCTGCTGAGCATATCTGCCCTGATGTTTCTCTGCCCTTGAACAAACCTCGTCAACAGCTGGGTCTCGTTCTCGTCCGCCCAAAGGAGAAGCTCTCTCGCAGTTGAGAACAGAGCGAGGGAGTGAGTTCCCCCTTGCTTCCTTATGTACGCGAGAGCTGTGGTGTTGTCGGAATTGATCTCCACAGTCTTTCCTGACACCGAGGTTTTGAAGGCCTTGAGCCCTAACAAAATGGCCATCAATTCCTTCCTGTTGATATGCCAACTGATCTGACTCCCTTCCCAAATACCTGAGACCTCTTTGTTCCCTAGTGTTGCTCCCCAGCCTGACTCGGAGGCATCTGAGAATAACACTAGGTCGGGGTTCTTCTTGAACAAGGAGATCCCTTTTCCCAACAGAGCTGGATCCAGCCACCACATTAAAAGATCCTTGATCTCTGTCGGAATGGGAAAAGAAAAAGTGTCCTCCTGGATCTTTCTGTTCCAAACCTTTGCGAGGAAGTGTTGCAGAGGCCTTAGGTGCAGTCTCCCCAAAGGGACAAACTGCTCCAGGGAGGATAGAGTTCCCAGCAGACTCATCCACTCCTTCGCTGAGCATTCCTGCTTCCTCAAAAAGGCTTTGACTTTGTCCAGGCACCTGGTCTGCCTCTCCTGGGAGGGAGAAGCCTGAAAAAGAACTGAATTCAGAACTATCCCCAAATAGAGAATAGTCTGATTCGGCTCGGTCTGAGACTTCTCCCAGTTGACGATGAGTCCCAGGTCCTGAGTCATCGTATAAGTCTTCATTAGGTCCTCCAGACATTTCTCTTTCGACTGTAACCGGATCAGCCAGTCGTCTAGATAGAAGGAGACCCTTATCCCCTCTTGGTGTAACCAGCCTGCCACATTCGCCATTAGTCTGGTGAAAACTTGGGGAGCTGTGCTGAGACCGAAGCAAAGTGCCCTGAACTGGAAGCACTTGCCCTGGAACACAAACCTCAGATATCTCCTCGAAGACGGATGAATGGGGACGTGAAAATAAGCGTCCTGCAGGTCAAGAGAAACCATCCAGTCTCCTGGACGAACTGCAGCCAGCACTGACTGAGTCGTCTCCATGGAGAACTTTGTTTTCTCCACGAAGGCGTTCAGAGAGCTGACATCTAGGACTGGTCTCCATCCACCCGAGTTCTTGGGAACCAGAAACAGGCGATTGTAAAAGCCTGGGGAGGCGAGGTCTTGAACCGGCTCTATTGCTCCCTTGACCAACATCTGGTCGACTAGCTCCAGAAGAGCCTCTCGTTTCCCCGCGTCGGTGTACTGAGCCACTAAGGCTAGGGGAGAGTCTGAGAGTGGTGGTTTCTTTAAAAAGGGGATCTTGTAACCTTCCTTGACGACTGAGAGGGACCACGTGTCCGCCCCTCTCCTTTTCCAAGAGTGCCGAAAACGAGACAGTCTTGCCCCTACTGGTGTCTGGAGGACTTCCATCTCATTTTTTGGACCGGGGCCTAAACGCAGCCCTGCTGGTCCTTGGCCCTGACTCTTGTCTTCTCCCCCTAAAATCCACTCTCGAGGAGATCCTGCCCCGAAAGGGCTGTTGAAACTTCTTCTCCTCCTTCTTCAGAGGAGCAGGAGCAACAGGTAAGGTCTTTCTAGCCGACCGAGACAAAAGGTCCTGAGTAGCCTTCTGAGCCAGAGAAAGGGAGATATCTCTGACCAGAGCTTCAGGAAAAAGATGACGTGAAAAAGGGGCGTAAAGTAGCTCCGACTTCTGGGCAACAGTCACAGATCTAGAGGTGAAGGAGCACAAAAGGTCCCTCTTCTTTAAGACCCCTGCTGAGAAAAGGGAAGCCAATTCATTAGCTCCATCCCTTAGAGCTTTGTCCATGCAGGACATGATACTCGTCAGGTCCTTCGTGTCCTCCAGGAGTTCAGACTTCCTGGCCAGAGTCCCGAGAGACCAGTCCAGGAAGCTGAAAACCTCGAAAACCCTGAAAATTCCCTTGACGAGGTGATCAAGCTCCGACATGGACCACATCACCTTGGCAGAGTTTAAAGCATGCCTTCTTGCCGAGTCCACAAGAGCCGAGAAGTCACCTTGGAAGGAGACAGGCACTCCTAACCCCAAAGGTTCCCCTGTCTCATACCACATACCGGCCTTGGAAGCGAGCTGAGACGGTGGAAAAGAAAAGGTGGTCTTGACAGCTTGTCTCCGTTCCTTCATCCAATCATCCACTTTAGCGAGAGCTTTCCTGGCCGAAATTGAAAGTTTCATTTTGATGAAGGCCGAAGACTAAGTAGCTTTCTTCCTGGTAAATTGAGACTGAGGAGAACGAGGGGCTGAAGGTTGAAATTCCTCCCCGTAAAGTTCCAAAAGAGAGCGAGAAAGAACCTTGTAATCACTAGAAGAGTCGGCAGGTTTTTCTTCCTCTTCCAAAATATCTTTGAGGTCTTGTTCTAGGATAACATCCTGAAGAGTTGGGCTGCCAGCAGTCTGGCACCGAGAGCTGTTTGAATCCTGGCGCCGAGCGCCGCTAACATCCAGTCGGCGAGAAGCGGTATCGTCACGATGACGAGAAGCGGTATCGTCACGATGACGAGAAGCAGTATCGTCAAGATGACGAGAAACGGAAGCGTCCTGAAGATGCAGGCTGCCTTCGCCTTGAAAATGCAGACTGCATTCATCCTGTTTCCTAAGAAACGAGGCAGTAACGTCCTGGCGTTTCGAAAGAGGAACAGAATCGTCACGGCGCCGAGAACGAGAGGCAGTATCGTCCTGGCGCCGGGAGAGGAGGGAAGGAAATTCCTGGCAGCGTGCCGATGAAGAGGGTGTGCGTTGTCGTACGGCCGACGAAGTGCGCAGAGGTTTCTTGGGAGAGATACAAAAATCTCTCTTAGAAGAAGATCTCTTAACAGGCAAAGAGACGTCCTTACGTCTGACGGACTGAGAAGGGTGGCTGAAAGCTTCAACTAACGATGAAAGTTGTTCCTGCATAACAACCATGAAAGCTTTAGCAACCTCCGCTGGCTCTCGCGGTGCCGAAGACGGCAGTTGTCGTACGGCTTGACTGGGAGCGCTGACAGAAGAAGTAGGGAGTCTAGCAGGATTAACTGGGCTAAGGACTCTCTGTTTCGCCCTTTTAACAGGAACAACATCGAAATCGTCTTCCAAAGGATCAGGGTCTCGGCTACTCGAACCGGGAGAGGGAGAGCGAGACTGCACGCCCCGGTTCCACCCTCTCTTCATTGGTCTTGATTCGTAACGCCAATTACGTCTGGGAGAACGATCAGGCGAAGACACAAACGTATCCGACACGCCTTTCCTACGGCGGTCAAGAGCAGCCTGGGAGATCGCAACAGGACTGTCTGAGGCGACGACTGACCGAGGATAGGCACCTCTCACCCCCTTTCGGCTTTCGACGTACCTTCTCCCTTGGTCCTGGGAGCTTGGTAGAGGTCTAGACCTAGGGGTATGACAGATTCGATCAGTCGCCACCTTCACTGCACTTTCACAAGCACTAATTTCACCAACACCCTTACCTTTAAAGGCCTCCAACTGTGCTTTAATGGCCTCCAATTCAGCAGCTAATTTAGCATACCCAGGGTCATCCGTAGGCACAGATCCTGTAGAAGGGGCAGGAGTCACTACATTCGGGGAAGGAATAACTTACAAAGGGGTTACAAGCAAAGGGTCAATAGATAAATCTAAGCTAGGCTCACTAGCAGACTTTGACTTTGATTTAGCTCTTCTAACTCTATCAATCTCAAGTTTGCGCACATAGCGCTTCATAGCTAACCAATTATCATCACTTAAAACCTTGCATTCCTTGCACTTATTATCTAAAGCACATTCAAACCCCCTGCAACCCATACAGATAGTGTGAGGGTCAACCGAAACTTTCGGCAACCTCACCTTGCAAATATCATTCGCACAAATACGATAATGAATTTTCTCACTCATGATAATAAAGGAAAAAAGAAAAAAACAAAAAACAACACGATTGCCAAAACCCAACACAGTGTACTTCACCAAAACCGAAGGCCAAAAAGGCGATGAAGGGAAAGCGATCCGAAAAAACTCTGAAAGGCGGACCAACGATGTTGTCGATCCGGCCGGCAGAGATAATCTGAGGAACAGAAAACGGGAATGATTCCAAGTACCACCCTGTAAGGGTTGTTAACCATCTAACCACACAACCACCACAAGGCGGTTGCCGCGATTTTCGATTAAATTCTGCCGCAGTCAGAGACTCAGCTATATATACAGTATATAACTGCCAGGTAAGTTCTATTCATAAAAAGGTTATTAATTCAAAGAACGTTTTTGAGGACCCAAGACGATATTAATAATGAAGACGAAAAAATTCCATCTTCTCTTCAGCATAAAATAAGTAAAAAACTCTGAAGTACATGTATAATAAAAAAACCAATCAAGACATTTAATGATTAATAAACACAAATCATATAGAGGAAGATCTAAATATCCCAACACCTATAAAAGTCAGATATCACTCAACTTGAAAGAGTAGCCTAAGTTCAAACTATCTCTCTTAGTCTCAGCAATGAATTCCATCCAATAGACTTGTTCATGAGATATGTTAAAACTGGCAATTGATTCGTCTTACTGTATACAGTACACCGTCAACTTACAGAGTTGTAAAAGAAATGAAAGGGCCAAATTAGACTAGGCAGAAATGGACTTTCAGTAACTTTATCTGTGACTTGATCTACCATAACTTGTAAAATATCAACTCCAGTGCCCAATTCTAGTCTCAGTTTAAACTGTAACTCAACATTTCCGTATTGTTAACAGCATTTGAGATGATGAACAGCCAGCAGGCGAACGCAGGGAAATATATAGTACATGTACAAGTATTTAGACTTGCCACTAAAGGTAGTTAGGTACAACACATTAACTTTTTCATCAGTCTCTGGTAACTAAATGGTTAATCATTTTCATCAACTCCACTAAAACGGAAGAGGACCCACAGCCCTAGGTAGGTTAGGTAGGTGTGGTTATGTTATGACTTAGTTCTACTTTTCCCCCCTCCCAATAGTCCCGAGTTCCCACGTCATACATGAGCTATTCCCGTTATTTTGCCAAATGGTTTTGGTGTAATTTATACATACAGTACTTGACATTAATGCATGGTAAAACACACTTCTTATAGGTTTTCTCACCCAAAAAACAGTTTCCCCTGGAAATCAACAATTACATTTTATTCAAGGTGGGTTGTGTAAACAAAAATGAGAGTTGGTACAAACAATAATAGTCAGATAGGTATAAACCACAAGGTAACCCGCTGGAAACACATATTGATCATTGCTACGGCAATTACAATGGATTATGGCAATCATGATGGAATTTAAGAGGGGTTAAAATTGGCTGCAGTAAAACAACACCCTTAAACTTATGCATACTGTACATACTTAAACTTTTTTATGGTTTACTTTATTTTACTTTACTTTGATGGCTGCTTTCCCGGTCCCATACAGCAGGGGAACTCCACTCTCTACAGGACCTCCACTGTCGTTTTACCTTGTTCGTTCAGAGTATTTAACGTTTCATGTCTCGTATTCTTCATTCACTGTTGAATCATCACTGTCAAAAGACTCATGAAATAAGTGTCTTCAGTTTCCTCTTGAAAGCCCTAATGTCTTCAATCATTTGAATGTTTCGTGGGAGTTTATTATATAGTCTCGGGGCTGCATATTTAAAGGCTCTAGAGCCTAAAGTAGACATATATCTAGGTTCCAACAGTTTGAAGCCACCTGTAACTATTCTCGTGTCGACACGATTTGTTGGCTGCGCAATATGTAGCAATTCTCTCAAGTATTTTGGACCCCCAGTTCTGATAACTTGGTGGGTTATTGTACATATTTTAAATTAAATCCTCGCTTTAATCGGCAGCCAATGTATATCAATTAGTATGGGGGGGATCCTTTCTCTAGGTTCGATGCCTTTATCAGTCTTGCAACTCCGTTTATTATGTTTTGTAATTTCTTAGGTTGCACTTTAGGTAAATTGTAATAGATAGAGTTGCAATAGTCAATCCTTGTAATATGTTATTTTTATAATAAAATAAATTTTTGAATATACTTACCCGGTGATTATATAAGCTGCAACTCTGTTGCTCGACAGAAAACTCTACGTTAAAAATCCGCTAGCGATCGCAATGCAGGTAGGGGGTGTACTTCAACAGCGCCATCTGTCGTGCAAGTACTCAGTACTCAATGTAAACACAGAACTCAATTTTCTCCTCGGTCCACTGGGTCTCTATTGGGGAGGAAGGGAGGGTCCTTTAATATATAATCACCAGGTAAGTATATTCAAAAATTTATTTTATTATAAAAATAACATTTTTCAATATTAAACTTAGCCGGTGATTATATAAGCTGATTCACACCCAGGGGGGTGGGTAGAGACCAGCAATAATTGTTTACATTATTATGAGCTAAGGATGTTTTATTTCATTTTAGCAGTTATTCAAAATAACAAACATAAAATAAATAAGTACCTGGTAAGGAAGTCGACTTGAACAATTACTCTGCCTTTTTAAGTACGTCTTCCTTACGGAGCCTCGCGATCCTCTTAGGATGCTGAGCGACCCCTAGGATCTGAAGTATCAAGGGTTGCAACCCATACAACAGGACCTCATCAAAACCTCTAATCTAGGCGCTTCTCAAGAAATGACTTTGACCACCCGCCAAATCAAGTAGGATGCGAAAGGCTTCTTAGCCTTCCGGACAACCCAAAAACAATAATAAAACATTTCAAGAGAAAGATTAAAAAGGTTATGGAATTAGGGAATTGTAGTGGTTGAGCCCTCACCCACTACTGCACTCGTTGCTACGAATGGTCCCAGAGTGTAGCAGTTCTCGTAAAGAGACTGGACATTCTTAAGATAAAAAGACGCGAACACTGACTTGCTTTTCCAATAGGTTGCGTCGATTATACTTTGCAGAGATCAATTTTGTTTAAAGGCCACGGAAGTTGCGACAGCTCTAACTTCGTGTGTCCTTACCTTCAGCAAAGCTTGGTCTTCCTCATTCAGATGGGAATGAGCTTCTCGTATTAACAGTCTGATAAAATAGGATAAAGCATTCTTTGACATATGCAAATATGGTTACTTAACTGAACACCATAAAGCTTCAGACGGGCCTTGTAAAGGTTTAGTTCGTTTTAAATAGAACTTAAGAGCTCTTACAGGACATAAGACTCTTTCTAGTTCATTTCCAACCATACGATAAGTTTGGAATATTGAACGATATTGGCCAAGGCCGAGAAGGCAGCTCGTTTTTGGCTAGAAAACCAAGTTGTAGAACATGTAGCTTTTTCTGACGAAAATCCGATGTTCTTGCTGAAGGCATGAATCTCACTGACTCTTTTAGCTGTGGCTAAGCATACCAGGAAAAGTGTCTTTAAGGCGAGATCTTTCAGGGAAGCTGATTGTAGCGGTTCGAACCTGTCTGACATAAGGAATCTTAGTACCACGTCTAAATTCCAACCAGGTGTAACCAAACGACGCTCCTTCGTGGTCTCAAAAGACTTAAGGAGGTCCTATATATCTTTATTGTTGGAAAGATCTAAGCCTCTGTGACGGAAGACTGATGCCAACATGCTTCTGTAACCCTTGATAGTGGGAGCTGAAAGAGATCGTTCTGTCCTCAGATATAAGAGGAAGTCAGCTATTTGAGTTACAGAGGTACTGGTCGAGGATACGGATACTGACTTGCACCAGTTTCGGAAGATTTCCCACTTCGATTGGTAGACTCTAAGGGTGGATTTTCTCCTTGCTCTAGCAATCGCTCTGGCTGCCTCCTTCGAAAAGCCTCTAGCTCTCGAGAGTCTTTCGATAGTCTGAAGGCAGTCAGACGAAGAGCGTGGAGGCCTTGGTGTACCTTCTTTACGCGTGGCTGACGTAGAAGGTCCACCCTTAGGGGAAGTGTTCTAGGAACGTCTACTAGCCATCTAAGTACCTCGGTGAACCATTCTCTCGCGGGCCAGAGGGAAGCAACTAGCGTCATCCTTGTCCCTTCGTGAGAGGAGAACTCCTGCAGTACCTTGTTGACAATCTTGAACGGAGGGAATGCATATAGATCTAGATGTGACCAATCTAGTAGAAAGGCATCTATATGAACTGCTACTGGGTCCGGGATTGGTGAGCAAAATATTGGGAGCCTCTTGGTCATCGAGGTTGCGAAGAGATCTATGGTTGGCTGGCCCCAGGTGGCCCAAAGTCTCTTGCATACATCCTTGTGGAGGGTCCATTCTGTTGGAATTATTTGTCCCTTCCGACTGAGACAATCTGCCATGACATTCAAGTTGCCTTGGATGAACCTCGTTACTAGTGATATGTCTAGACCTTTTGACCAGGTGAGGAGGTCCCTTGCGATCTCGTACAACGTCAGAGAGTAGGTCCCTCCTTGCTTGGAGATGTACGCCAAAGCCGTGGTGTTGTCCGAGTTCACCTCCACCACTTTGCCTTGAAGGAGAGACCTGAAGCTTTTCCAGGTCAGACGTACTGCCAGTAGCTCCTTGCAGTTGAAATGCATTGTCCTTTGACTCGAGTTCCGTAATCCCGAGCATTCCCGACCGTCTAATGTCGCACCCCAGCCTACGTCCGATGCGTCCGAGAAGAGAACGTGGTTGGGAGTCTGAACAGTCAGGGGAAGACCCTCTCTAAGGTTGATATAGTCCTTTCACCAAGTCAGACCAGACTTTATCTTTCCGGAAACCGGGATCGAGACCGCTTCTAGCGTCTTGTCCTTTTTCCAGTGAAAAGCTAGATGGTATAGAAGAGGACGGAGGTGTAGTCTTCCTAGTGACGCAAATTGATCCACGGATGACAGTGTCCCTACCAGACTCATCCACAGCCTGACTGAGCAGCGTTCCTTCTTCAGCATCTTCTGGATGGATAGCAGGGCTGGGGGCTGATCGTCTTGTTCAGCAACGTCCTCATCAGAGGGTTCCTCATCCGAAACTGATGAGGAAACGGCACCGGAGTGGGCAACGTCTGACTCGCTGAATCCGGTCGCACTGGTGGATGCGTGACGGAGCCGGACGCAATATCATGGAACTGCTGCACAGTCTGTGAACTGTCAACAACCATGGGTGCGCGAGGAAGTACAGCGTCAACCCGAAACTGTCTAGACCGTCTGGGTTGTGCAGTCAACACCCTACCGGGTTGCTGAGGTTGACGCACTGCGTCACAACAAGTCACCTCTGCTGGTTGTTGAACGTCCTGAACGTCAACAACCACCTCCGAGCGTCGCTTAACGTCAACGTGCGACTGGCAACCCACACTGGGTCGCATCGGTGGAGGAACCACCTCAACTGGCAGACGCGAGTAGGTTACCTCAGCGTCAACAGGGCGCACAACCGACCGGTTGGAAGGTTGTTGGCCAGAAGGAGGAACCACCTCAACTGGCAGACGCGAGTAGGTTACCTCAGCGTCAACAGGGCGCACAACCGACCTGTTGGAAGGTTGTTGGCCAGAAGGAGGAACCACCTCAACTGGCAGACGCGAGTAGGTTACCTCAGCGTCAACAGGGCGCACAACCGACCGGTTGGAAGGTTGTTGGCCAGAAGGTTCTTCTCCGCATTTAAGTCCTCTATCAAGGACGCAAGCTTGGACTGCATGGCTTGCAGCAAAGCCCATTTAGGGTCTACGGGAGCAGGTGTGGCAACAGACGGGATTAGCGACTGAGGCGGAACCGTTTACCATCCCTGAAAGCCTTGTTATGTGTGACATAATAGTACAGCAAAACTTCAAAGGCTTGACAAAAGCTGAGAAGTTGACCTGTAAACAACTTGGAGCGTCTCCTGGCTAGGCGCCAGGGCGAGTCTACCAGAATTGAAAAGTCTATCTGGGCAGAGGCATGAACTCCCAAGCCGAGAACTTCTCTCGTGTCATATCAAACTCTCGCTCTATAAGCCAGTTTAAAAGAAGGGAAATCAAAGGCTGTATCCCTAAAAACTCCTCCTGGTGCAAAAACCAGTCGCCTAGCCAACGTAACGCTCTCTAGGAGAGTGAGAGAGCACTAGCTTAAAAACAACGGCTTCGAAGTAGCTAGGCCTAGTGTAAGTTCGGACGTTTAGGCGAACGAGGAGCAGCAGTTACAAGATCCGGACGAAGATCCTTGAAAAAAAAATCATCATGATTTAATTAAAGTCCATAGGAGGCTAAGCAGCTTAAGGCTCCTCTCCATCTGACAGAGTCCTCAAGGGAATATCAGTAGGAGGGAGAACAGCAACTTCCTCATCTACAGGAACCTTGTCCGATAAAAGCTAGGTTACCTCAGCGAGTCTCTCACTGGAGCATTAGTAGCAGACCAGAAGGCAACGTCATGTAACTGCTTGACAGTCTGTGAACTATCAACAACTGAACTGTCAACCACAACAGGTGCGTGAGGACGTACAGTGTCCACTCGAGACTGCTTTGACTGTCTAGACTGAGCAGTCAAAACAACTCTAGAATGCGGAGGTTGACGCACCGCGTCAAAACAAAACAACTTAGACTGTTGTTGTACCTCGCGAACGTCAACGGAAGGGTCCGTGCGTCGCTGAACGTCAACATGCGGCTGGCAGGGTACACTGGAACGCATGGGTGGCGGGACTCTCTCAGCTGGAGTGCGGCAGAAGGTCGCCTCAGCGTCCACAGGACGCACAACCGTGGTTGGTTGTAGGCTAGAGGTTGGTGTCAACCTTCTCCGCACGAAAGTCCTGCATCAATGACGTTAACTGAGACTGCATGGTCTGCAGCAAAGACCACTTAGGGTCTACAAGAGCAGGTGCGGCAACAGACGGTGTGACTGCCTGATGCGGTACCGCTTTGCCTCTCTTAGGAGGTGAGCAGTCGTCGGAAGACTGCAGCGAGTCCGAACTGACCCAGTGGCTACAACTGGGCCGTTGGACTTGCGCGGAAGGGACCGACTTGCGCTTAATAAGCCGCGAGACCTTGGTCCATGGTTTCTTACGAGAAACCTCTTCCGCAGACGAGAAAAAAATGGGCTCTCTCGTCTTTGTGTGGGTGGGGCGATCTTGGGTAGATACGCCCGAAACCACGGAGGGAAAAACGTCTGTTCGTTGATCAAGGCCTCTCGAACCCATAAGTCGTTCGACATTACTTCTCCCCTGGGCTTGGGAGCTTGCAAGAGGTCCCGGACTAGGTGAACGACAGGCACGAACAGACGAACCCTCGGACGCAACACTGTAACACTTTGCGCATATCACTTTATCACTTCGATTTTCTGTTTTGCACTTATTTCACTGAAATCGAAACTTTTACTGATTTCTACCTGAAACACGCAATTCTACCCTTCATTAAAAGGTAGTAATTGCGAAATCAGTCGTATAATGCAGCTCATTAATACTAGCAAAAAACAGAAAACATATCTAAAGATAAAAAATTCAGTGGCTGGGAAAGAGACTAAACACTAGTTCAAATAAACTACGTTTACAATCTCTCACCGCACATAGCCTGGGGACAAGAATAAAACCCTAGAAACGTTTTACCTTCCTCCCCGTACAGAGACTAGGGATGAGAGTAACACGAGAACAACGTTACCCGCTTGAACGGAACGTTTTCTCTCCTCTCTCTCCCTCCGTCTCTATCTCTCTCTCTCTTTCTCTCTTGATTTCGCACCTAAGAGAAGAGCCCAATTATATATCGTCAAAAAAACATGTTATTTGACTAAAGGAAAAAACTGAAAGGTTTTCCAAATAAAAAGTTCCTTTAATTTAGAATTTAAAACATTTAAGCTAAGAAAGAATGAACAAAACGTCAGAATCGATTTACTCTTACTGCAAAGTGAAACCGTGATACACTCTCTCTCTATCGTAACGATAGAGCGCATGTTGAACGTCCTGAACGTCAACAACTGCATAGTCTAAAAAACTAAACGTTAGTTCATCTTTGAAAACAGTACGAAGACTATCAAAGAAATTCTTTCATTAAACATTAAATTTAAAAAGTTTTAAATTCTTTAAAGGCTAAATACGATATAACGGGCTCAACGTTGATTAACTTCGGTTCCAAGTTAGGACCGCCTACTATCAGGAAAGGTCGCATATAAACAAAACATAAAAATGTTATTTTCATTAGTAAAATAAATTTCTGAATATACTTACCCGATAATCATGTAGCTGTCAACTCCGTTGCCCGACAGAATTCTACGGGAGGGATACGCCAGCTATCACTATACTAGAAGGGGGTGTACTCACCAGCGCCACCTGTGGCCAGGTACTACAGTACTTGTTGTTGACGCCACCTCACTTTTTCCTCGGTCCACTGGTTCTCTATGGGGAGGAAGGGTGGGTCAATTAAATCATGATTATCGGGTAAGTATATTCAAAAATTTATTTTACTAATGAAAATAACATTTTTCAATATTAAACTTACCCGATAATCATGTAGCTGATTCACACCCAGGGGGGTGGGTGAAAAACCAGTGTACAAGACTAAAGGATAGCTAAGTATCCCGTATTTCATATAATCAGTTATCCACAATAACAATGAAATAATAAGTACCTGGTAAGGAAGTCGACTTGAACCGTTACTCTGCCTTTAATAAGATCGTCTTCCTTACTGAGCGCAGCGTTCCTCTTGGAAGGCTGAATCAACTCAAAGGTGCTAAAGTATCAAGGGCTGCAACCCATACTAAAGGACCTCATCACAACCTTTAACCTCGGCGCTTCTCAAGAAAGAATTGACCACCCGCCAAATCAACAAGGATGTGGAAGGCTTCTTAGCCGACCGTACAACCCATAAAAAGTATTCAAGAGAAAGGTTAAAAGGTTATGGGATTATGGGAATGTAGTGGCTGAGCCCTCGCCTACTACTGCATTCGTTGCTACGAATGGTCCCAGGGTGTAGCAGTACTCGTAAAGAGACTGGACATCTTTGAGATAGAATGATGCGAACACTGACTTGCTTCTCCAATAGGTTGCATCCATAACACTCTGCAGAGAATGGCTCTGTTTGAAGGCCACTGAAGTAGCCACAGCTTCCACTTCATGTGTCCTTACCTTCAGCAAAGCAAGGTCTTCTTCCTTCAGATGAGAATGTGTTTCTCTAATCAGAAGTCTGAATAGTAAGAAACTGAGTTCTTAGAACTTGGAAAAGAAGGTTTCTTGATAGCACACTATAAGGCTTCTGATTGTCCTCGTAAAGGTTAAGACCTTTTTAGATAGTACCTAAGAGCTCTAACTGGGCAAAGTACTCTCTCCAGTTCATTCCCCACCAAGTTGGACAGGCTTGGGATCTCGAACGACTTAGGCCAAGGACGTGAAGGAAGCTCGTTTAGCAAAAACCGAGCTGCAAGGAACATGTAGCCGTTTCAGATGTGAAAACAATGATCCTGCTGAAGGCGTGGATCTCACTTACTCTTTTAGCTGTTGTCAAGCTCACGAGGAAAAGAGTTTTTAATGTGAGGTCCTAAAAAGAGGCTGATTGGAGAGGTTCAAATCTTGATGACATAAGGAACCTTAGGACCACGTCTAGATTCCAGCCTGGAGTGGACAACCGACGTTCCTTTGAGGTCTCAAAAGACCTAGGGAGGTCCTGTAGATCTTTGTTGGTGGAAAGATCCAAGCCTCTGTGGCGGAAAACCGCTGCCAACATACTTCTGTAACCCTTGATCGTAGGAGCTGAAAGGGATCTTACTTTCCTTAGATATAACAGGAAGTCAGCAATCTGGGTTACAGTGGTACTGGTTGAGGAAACTGCATTGGTCTTGTACCAGCTACGGAAGACTTCCCCTTGAGACTGATAGATTCTGAGAGTGGATGTTCTCCTTGCTCTGGCAATCGCTCTGGCTGCCTCCTTCGAAAAGCCCCTAGCTCTTGAGAGTCTTTCGAAAGTCTGAAGGCAGTCAGACGAAGAGCGTGGAGGATTGGGTGTACCTTCTTTACGTGAGGTAGACGTAGAAGGTTCACTCCTAGAGGAAGAGTCCTGGGAATGTCGACCAGCCATTGCAGTACCTCTAAGAACCATTCTCTCGCGGGCCAGAGCGGAGCCAACCAACGTCAGCCGTGTCCCTTGCGAGAGGAGAACTTCTGAAGTACCCTGTTGACAATCTTGAACGGCGGGAATGCATACAGGTCGAGATGGAACCAATCCAGCAGAAAAGCATCCACGTGAACTGCTGCTGGGTCTGGAATCGGAGAACAATACAACAGGAGTCTCTAGGTTATCGAGGTAGCGAACAGATCTATGGTTGGCTGACCCCACAGGGCCCAAAGTCTGCTGCAAACATTCTTGTGAAGGGTCCACTCTGTGGGGATGACCTGACCCTTGCGGCTGAGGTGATCTGCCATGACATTCATACCGCCCTGAATGAACCTCGTTACCAGCGTGAGCTTTCGATCTTAGACCAGATGAGGAGGTCCCTTGCGATCTAGAACAACTTCCACGAAAGAGTCCCTCCCTGCTTGAAGATGTAAGCCAGGGCTGTGGTGTTGTCAGAGTCCACCTCCACCACTTTGTTAAGCTGGAGGGACTTGAAGTTTATCAAGGCCAGAATAACCGCCAACAACTCCTTGCAATTGATGTGAAGTGTCCTTTGCTCCTGATTCCATGTTCCCGAGCATTCTTGTCCGTCCAAAGTCGCACCCCAGCCCGTGTCTGATGCGTCCGAGAGGAGACGGCGGTCGGGTTTCTGAACAGCCAAAGGTAGACTTCCTTGAGAAGAAAGCTGTTCTTACACCACGCGAGAGAAGACCTCCTCTCTTCGGAAACAGGAACTGAGACCGTCTCTAGCGTCATGTCCTTTATCCAGTGAGCAGCTAGATGATACTGAAGGGGGGGGAGGTGGAGTCTCCCTAACACGATGAACAGGGCCAGCGATGAAAGTGTCCCTGTTAGACTCATCCACTACCTGACTGAGCATCGGTTCCTTCTCAGCATGCTCTGGATGCAATCTAGGGCTTGGAAGATCCTTGGGGCCGACGGAAAAGCCCGAAAAGCTCGACTCTGAAGATCCATACCCAGGGAGACAATGGTCTGGGATGGGACGAGCTGAGACTCCTCAAAATTGACCAGGAGGCCCAGTTCCTTGGTCAGATCCATAGTCCATTTGAGAATCTCCAGACAGCGACGACTTGTGGGAGCTCTTAAAAGCCAGTCGTCTGACGGAGCCGGACACAAGATCATGGTACTGCTGCACAGTCTGTGAACTGTCAACCATGGGGAAGCGAGGAAGTACAGTGACAACCCGAAGCTGTCTAGACTGTCTGGGTCGTACAGACAACTCCTTATCGGGTTGCTGAGGTTGCCGCACTGCGTCACAACAAGTCACTTCTGCTGGTTGTTGAACGTCTTCCCAGTGACACACTGACTCCGTAAACAAAAAAATCCTCTAACAAGGACTAAGCTTGGACTGCATGTCTTGCAACACAGCTCAAGGACTATGGGAGCAGGTGTGGTAACAGACGGGATTAGCGACTGAAGTGGAACCATTACCTTCCCTGGAAGCATGTTATGCTTAAATAAAAGTCCATAGGAGGCTACGCAGCTAAAGGCTCCTCTCCAAATGACAGAGTCCTCAAGGGAATATCAGAAGGAGGGAGAAAAGCACTTTCTCATCTACAGGGACCATATCCGAGAAAAGCTAAGTTCTCTCAGTGAGGGTTTCACTGGTGCAAAAGCAGCAGACTAGAAGGCAACGTTATGGAACTGCTTGACAGTCTAGTGAGTTGGCAACAACCAAAGATGTGTGACTGAGAAGCATGCGGTAAGGTATGCAGAGCATGTTGTATGCAGAGCATGCTGTATGTAGAGCATGCTGTAAGGTAAGCAGAGCGTGTTGCATGGCGTGTAACATTTCTCAGAAATTCCATGACCAGTGCTAGAGTGAGTAATATCGCATTACTGTCCATTGAAAGTGCACGTGCCGAGGGAATTGATTTAGACTGTTTTGTTGATGAATTTGATAGGCGGCATGATAATCGTAGAATTAAGCTGCACTAAATGTACTATAATCTACTTCACCTCAGGAAAGGGAAACTCGCCCTGTTGGCAACACTGCACTACTTCATGCATGCTCGCATGGGGTTTTAATATCAACATAATATTTACCTTACATTCATAACTCATGATTCATTTTTGTTTTGAAGATATTTTTGCCATATTTTGTGATTTTGTTAAAAATATATTGCAAGGAATACAAATATATTTTTATATTAAGTAATACAAATAACCTCCATTATCATAATGTTTGTGTAGGCATACATGTATATGATTACAAATGCAAGTTATGAAAGTAATGAGGTGTTATTATTGTCATTTGTTATTTCCAAGTTGAATGGGAAGAGGCTCAAGTTGAGGAGAAAGTGGCAGATGCATGCGTTGAGGTGGCTGACTCATAGCATGAGGTAGCTGCCTCAAGAGTTGCGCTTGCTGTAAGGGTTGCGGATGCGCAGTAGCAGGTTCCTGAGGAACGAGTTGAGGTTCCTGAGGTGTGAGCTGCGAGAGTTGAGGTAGCGACTGCGCAGAACGCAGTTCTTGTCTCGCGAGTTGAGGTTCCTGAGGTGCTAGCCTAAGGAGTTGAGGCTCTCGCCTTGAGGAGGGTTGAGGTCGCTGCAGCGAGTGCTGAGGTGGCTGCCTCATGGATGGAAGAGGTTGTCGTACCTCAAGAGATTGTTGCCTCGCTGGTGGAACCGCAAGCGGAAGCGGAGGAAGTAAGGTATAAGATTCCTGCTCCCATTGCTGAGGTTGCCTTAAGGAAGGCGGAGGTTGCTGCACACCGCTGGTAACTGGCAACTCAGAGCGGTAAGGTATCCTGAGGAACCTCAACATCGTACGCCTGGCAGACTGGACTGCGGTGAGGCGGAGCGATCGCAGGAGGAGGTGTAACCTTCTCAGCCTGAAACTCACGCATTAAGACCGCAAGCTGCGACTGCATGGACTGCAGCAAAGTCGTCTTGGGATCAACAGACGATAAGGTCTGTTGAGGCAAAGCCTTAATAGAAGATGAGGTCTGTTGAGGCATCGCCTTACCTCTCTTAGGAGGTGTGCAGTCACCTGATGACTGCGGAGAGTCAGAGCTAACTCAATGACTGCATCCGGGTTGTTGAACTCTAGAGGTCTGGACTTTACGTTTAAGAGGTCTTGAGACCTGAGTCCAGCGTTTTCTCCCCGAAATTTCTTCTGCAGACGAGCAAAATAAGGGCTCAATCGTCTGCGGGTGGGAGTGACGGTCTCTGTAAGACACGCCCGCAACCACCGAGGATACTTCTGTGCGCCGATCAAGGCCTGCCGAACCCTTTTGCCCTTCGACATTGCTTCTCCCCTGGGCTTGGGAGCTTGCAAGAGGTCCCGGACTGGGAGGACGACTGGCACGCACAGAAGTACCCTCACGCACAACACTGACACACTTGCGCTAATCACTTATCACTTTTGAATTTCTGTTTGCACTTATTTCACTGAACTCGAAACTTTAAGTGGTTTGAACCTGAAACACGCAATTCTATCCTTCCTTAAAAGTTAGTAATTGCGAAAACAGAATTACAATGTAACAGAAAAATCTAATGAAAGATAAATAATTCAGTGGCTGGAAAGAGACTAAACACTAGATCAAATAAACTACGTTTAAAATCTCTCACCTCATAAAGCTTGAGAACAAGAATAAACTCAAGAAACGTTTACCTTCTTCCCCTAAAGAGACTAGGGAGAAGAGCAAAAACGATAACAACGTTACTCGCTTGAACGAAACGTTTATCCAGCTCTCTCTCCCTCCGTCTCTATCTCTCTCTCTCTCTCTCTCTCTTGACTTAGAACCTGAGAGAAGAGCCCAATCATATATATCGTTAAAACATATTGTTAAAGGAAAAAAACTGAAATATTTCCCAAATAAAAAGTTCCTTTATTAGAATAAAAACCATTAAGCTAAGAAAGAATGAACAAAACGTTAGAAACGGTTACTCTTACTGCAACGTGACACCGTGAAAATTCTCTCTCTATCGTAACGATAGAGCGCAAGTTGAACGTTCTGAACGTCAACAACTGCAGAGACAAAACAAAACGTTAGTTCAACTTTGAAAACAGTACGAGACTATCAAAGAAATTCTTTCAAAAACATTAAAATAGCATAATATGTTAACAGGTAAAACCGAAATGACGGGCTCAATGTTAATTAACTTCGGTACAAGAAAAGACCGCCTACTATTAGGAAAGGTCGAATATAAACAAATATAAAAATTAATTTTAATAAGTTTATAAAAAAAAAAAAGGAAGTTAATCGAAGAGGCCTAAAAAAGGCGGAGAGATATAAAATAAATCTATAACTTTGTTAAGCAAAATTAAGAAAGAGAGTCTATACTCTCTTAGACACCAACACTTCCGTCTAAGGGAAGGGTCGGCCATTTAAAGGTGAAAGAGAGTTCATACTCTCTTCGTCACCATAATAATCAAATTAATTCCAAAAGCTAGCTAAGCTAATATAGAAGTTTCCAGTATAGCGAATAGCTGCAAATTTTAGAGAAATACTTCACCAAACCGTGAACAATACTCCAAAATCATAAGCGTATCCAAGAACGTCTTGCCGGAAGCACGACAGAGGAAAAAGTGAGGTGGCGTCAACAACAAGTACTGTAGTACCTGGCCACAGGTGGCGCTGGTGAGTACACCCCCTTCTAGTATAGTGATAGCTGGCGTATCCCTCCCGTAGAATTCTGTCGGGCAACGGAGTTGACAGCTACATGATTATCGGGTAAGTTTAATATTGAAAAATTTATTTTTATATGTTTATAATAAATGGAAAGTTAATCGAAGAGGCCTAATAAAGGCGGAGAGATATAAAATATATAATCTATAACGTGTTAAGCAAAATTACTAAAAACCTAAACACACTTCCGTCTAAGGGAAGGGTCGGCCATTTAAAAGTGAAAGAGAGTCCATACTCTCTTTGTCACCATAATTAAATCTATCCAAAACGAGTTCAAGTTTTGAGATGAAGATAAAACCCCTGCATAGCGAAAGCTCAAAACTAGAATAGTGTACTTCACCAAATAGTTGTGAAAACAAATCCAGTTAGTAACAGCGAATTAGTAGGTCTTGCCGGTAGCCCGACAGAGAGAAAATTGAGTTCTGTGTTTACATTGAGTACTGAGTACCTGCACGACAGATGGCGCTGTTGAAGTACACCCCCTACCTGCATTGCGATCGCTGGCGGATTTTTAACGTAGAGTTTTCTGTCGAGCAACAGAGTTGCAGCTTATATAATCACCGGCTAAGTTTAATATTGAAAAAACTAAGTTTATTACAAGTTTCTTTACGGAATTTTCGTCCAGGTACTTTTTTATAAACACAATATTTCTTAGATGATAACCAGCAGTTTTCATTTCATTATTTATTTGGGCATTTAGAGATAGGTTGCAGTCAAGAAATACACCTAGATCTCGAACTTTACTAGATAACAGCACCGAGTCATTATTTATGTTCATTTGAATATCACCTAAGTTTCTCACGCTGTTTCTCTTGCCCACAACCATGAATTCAGTTTTGTTCTCATTTAATTTTAGTTTTTTAATGTCATCCATTCTCTAACACTATCAAGGATTCGGTTTAGAGTTTCAGTAGTGTCATCTATATCATTTATGGAGAAGTAAAATTGTGTGTCATCTGCAAATAGTTTAAACTTCACGCCATGCCTTTGTAGTATTTTCGATAGACCAATAGTATAGATGCAGAATAAGATTGGGCCAATTTTACTCCCCTGGGATACCCCTCTGTTTAAGGGTTCATATGATGAATAAGAGTTTCCAATTTGTACACAGTAATTTCTACCAACTAAGAGTCTTTTAGGTATTCGAAGGCTTGACCTTAAACGCCAATAGACCATAGATCATTTAGCAGTAGTTCATGTACCACTGTATCGAAAGCAGCACTGAGATCGAGCAGAATTAAGATACCACAATTTTTTTCATCCATCATTTCTAGCTAATGATAAATGTCATACAAAAGCCAGAAAAGCTCCCATAATCAACCAAAAACAACTCGATAATCCACCATCAGTCTCCCAAAATTCAACAATGGCAGTAGTATTCACTATCTAGTCAATCCATACATGGACTTAATGAAATGTTGTTCACCATCCATCCACATACCAAGGCACTTCCCCCAATTTTGGGGGGTACCCGACATCAAACAAATCAATCAAAATAGGGGACCTCTCATCTTTACGTTCCTCCCAGCCTGACAAGGGACTCAACTGAGTTGTTCACATTTTAGTCAATCTAGACATGATAGTATGCAGACAAACACAACAAAATGGCCCAAAATCGCTTATTTCTTTAACCCTTTCACCCCCAATGGACGTACTGATACGTTTCACAAAACTCATCCCTTTACCCCCATGGACGTACTGTTACATCCTTGCAAAAAACTATTTACATTTTTTTTTGCATATTTTTGATAACTTTATGAGAAACTTCAGACATTTTCCAAAAGTATGAGACCAACCTGACCTCTCTATGATGAAAATTAATGCTGTTAGAGCAATTTAAAAAATATATATTGCAAAATGTGCTTGGAAAAAAAAAAAATGCCTGGGGTTTAAGGGTTGGAAAGTTCCAAATAGCTTGGGGGTAAAAGAGTTAAGAGAATTATTGTTAAGCTATAAATTAAAGTGTCATAACTTCTGTAACAAAAGGGAAATGTCCTTTACTTCTCATAGCAAATTCCTGTTAGGCTATAAATTAAAGTATCATAATTACTGTACCAAAATGGAAATATCCATAGAGGGTTTGACATCAGCGCCTGAGCAAAAAGTAAACACCGAATTCCCAGATGTAAAACAAAGTCTGCGATTTCGTTTGTATTCTTATTGCTTTATATATTCTCACTCCTTGCTTCCCCCTTTCAGTTCTAAACAAAACAAGCTAAAACAACAAGCACTTGACCATTATTTCATAATGAATTTCATGTTGGCGTGCAATTAAAGTAGGTTTTTTCTTTTAATCCTTTTACCCCCAGGCTATATGGAAATTTCAAACCCTTAACCCCCAGAGGTTATTTTTTTTTCAAGCACATTTTGCAGTATATTTTTTAAAATTGCTCTAACGGCCTTAATTCTCGTCATAGAGAGGTCAGGTTGGTCTCATTCTCTTGGAAAATGCCTGAAGTTTCTCAAAAAATTATCAAAAATATGTAAAAAAAGATTTAAATGGCAGTTTTTTGCAAGAACGTACCAGTACGTCCATGGGGGTAAAGGGATGAGTTTTATGAAACATACCAGTACGTCCTTTGGGGGTAAAAGGGTTAATCAAGTCATTACTATCTTTTATACAATAGGATTAATAGGGAACTTACAAATGTACAGTATAATATTCATAAAAATTGTTACACCGCAGCCATATATAATTCAATAAAAACGTCAATCGTAATATGACAAATTCGAAGATAATTTGTATTTTTCCTAACCATACAAACCTTAGCTATTTACAAAGGGTATTACTTTTAGCGTAGCTGAAATGGCGAGCCATTAGAATTTAACGAGGGTGTATTACCCCCGCGCTAGTTAGCGGGGGGGTAGGGGAGTGGTAGCTAGCTACCCCTCCTCCCCCTCACACACAGGTGAATACTCACTTTCACTTAGAGGTAGGACTTGTCTTGGGGGACAGGGCTGGCGGGCAAATATGTGTAAATAGCTAAGGTTTGTATGGTTAGGAAAAATACAAATTATCTTCGAATTTGTCATTTGTTCCGTAACCGAAATACAAACCACGCTATTTACAAAGGGTGACTTATCCCTTAGGAAGGGTGGAAAGTCCCCAGCCATACTGGCTTTGGCTTTACCCGGGGACTCAGAATCCGAGTGAGTCGCACTCGAGAAAAGGAGTCCCTGCACCTCACAAGTTCCTTGCACCGCAAGGAACCATGTGGCCTACGTAAGCTTGTGTGTGAAGGAAGAAGTGTGACCCGTCTTAGGCAGTTGACCTGGAGTTCCAGAAGGAACTCTGGGTTAGGACGTTCCCAATACCACCTCGTCAGGGTATGGGGGACGCGACAGTATTGACTCAATACTCGGAACACAAGGAAGCATGGTTTACCTGCAGAGGTTCGAGGTCAGCTATGCAGAGACCAGGATGCTGCTTCCCCGTAGAGGGGATGATGAAGAAAGAAGTAAGGGCCAGACATACTTCTTTCGTTCATGCAGACTAAAACCTGATAACAATGCCCTCAACCTTCTGCTACCTGTCCAAAAAGGAGCCTGAGGTTAGACCAGCTGTTGTGTAGCCACCACAGAGCGATAGAAAACGTATCGAGACTCCTGTGGGTCACGCCCTGCAGGAAGCGGGCTGCGAAGGTCATCAGACGCTTCCAGACTCCAGCTTGTAGCACCTGCGTCACAGAGTAGTATTACTCGAAGGCGAGGGACGTTGCGATGTATCCAACATCGTGCTGTAGGGCGACGTGACGGGGGAGGGTCTGAAGACAGGTCGAGATGAATGTCCTTGAGTCCGGGCTGAAGAGGTATACTGGTGACTCTCCCCCCATGTCCTCCTTGTGTTCCCAAATCGGCTGCAACTGAGGCCAAACTGCAGCTGTTCCCAGCGCTAACCTCTCGATTCCTGTACTGGCAAGAAAGAGAAGGTCTTGGGACATCAGACACAGAATGGAGACTCAAAATCTTGAATGAATCGGACCGAAGGGTCGGGACCCTCAGATTCTGAGTCTAGCCAACAACTCAGGAGCGAGCCTGAATGTTGCCTTCCCCTCTTCCTTAGAAAGGGGGGGAGTAGTAAGAGACCAAGAAGATTGCTTACACACTGGCCGTGGCCAGAGTGAGCAGAAGACCCAAGGCGGAATACAATCCGAGGCCTGTCGTAAAAGGGTCTTGAGAAGATCTCTTAAAGGACTAAAAGTCCGAGCCATGCTCCAAGTTGGAGGTCTTCCTCCGACTAGGGCAGGGACGATCGTAGCTTCGCATGAGCGAGAATAGATCCAGCGGGCAGGAAAAAGTTATTCCTTTAAGCCTGAAGGTCAGGGAAAGGCTGAGCGACAGGCTTCATTGCCAAGAGCGGAAAGGAGTTTCCTCCCGCCGAAAGGCAATAAGACCGTTATTGCTGGAGAAGAGGCCTCACGGGAAGAGGTATATCTCCCACGGCACCAACCACCTTAGACTCTTCACTTTGCCTGGGAGACCCCTGTGGATGACTATCGCAGATGACGCGACCTCCGTACCGCGACTGTAGCGGGTTGTCTCTTCTAGAGGAGGAAGCGTAGTGTCTCCAGGCATGAAGCCGAAGCGACGCCCCGGTTCGGGAGAGATGTCGCAGTGTGGTTGCTTGAGTAGCCTGCGCCGTGGGAGAAGCTCTCCCGGGAGTTCCGTCAGGGGAAGCAGAGGGTCCAGAAACCGTTCTGCGCATAGTCCCAGTGGAGCTCTCCCATTGAAAGGTTGACAGACAACCTGGTTTTGTTGAGACCCATTGTCCGCAGACAAAAAGGAGGGAAGACGCAGGCGTCGAAGTTGTCCCACCATCACCGGAATGCATCTTGCCAGAGTCTCGGGGTCTGAGACTGGGGGGAAAACTAGCGGAAGCTTGAGGTTCCAAGCTGTCGCGATCAGGTCCCCCAGATCAGCACTTGCTGGTTACCCAAGGTCAAAGACCCCTAGGTACACTCTCTCTATGAGGCTCTGCTTGGATAGTCTGAGAGAAACATTCCCCTGCCTGGAATGAGAGAGCCGATGGTGGAATTGAGAGAATCTCAATCATCCCGGTATCTCTACTGCAAGATGTGAAGGTGTGAAAATGCGTCCCCTGCTGGTTAGCATGAAGTCGACACGCAACGGGGCGACTTGGCAGGAGCGGTAGGACTGAAGAGGGGCCAGACTAAGGCCCTTAAGCCTGCCTGAATGATGGAGAGGTATCCTTCAGGTCTTGACCATAGGCCTGGACCGGAACATGCCCCCCCCCCTTTCCTTTGACGAGTCCGAGAACCGCATCAAGAATGTGGGGAAAGGACGAGAATATCCACTACCATCAAGAGGCTCCATAGGTCAACACCCATTGCAGGTTTAATAGTTCCGCTGGTCCCATAGGGCCAGGGAGTCCGGTTAAACATTGCCTGAAGCCACCGGAACTTGGATCGCCCCACATGGAACTTATCCTGAGGCGACCGTTCGGACTATAAACGGGTCAATGAGGAAAGAAGAACTAGGAAACGTTCCAAGGTAGGGCTGAAAACTCTGCTTGACTGAGAACAGGTACTGCGACTCTCCTCAGTCTTGCCACAGTCAACCGAAAGGAAGGCTCGGAGGATGTGGTAACAGAATCTGGCGTCCCCAGGTGGTCACCCATCCAAGTGCCGACGTTGCTTAACCTCGCTGGACGGACGAGAAGCGGGGTTTCCAACGTGGTAAGGCGGTTGACTCAATATCATGGCCAGATACTCCAGATGTTGAGGCAGAGGAAGAGAAGGCTCCAAGCAAAATACCATGAGCCCACACTCATGGTCAGCATTCGGAAGCTTTTCCCGGCGCTGAAGAAGGTCGAAACCCGAGCCTACCGGAGTTGACCAGCCCTCCAAACAGCAGAGGAGGCGGAAGTCTGCACCTGAGCGGCCAAGAGGAAGGCAGGGAGAGTTCTCTGGGGAAACAAACCTGCTATGCCACGGCGGGATAGCCACACTGCATCATAAGCAGGAAAACTTGCAGTTTAGGCTGAATTCGACGAGCACCCTGGAAGATGGATGGAATGGAAACTGAAAGTACCCGTCCTTCCGATCCAGGGTTAAAGGAGTCCTGTCGCCTCGTTACCAGTCTGATCGATTCTGCTGGTCTACGCTGGCCGAAGTTTGTTCGACAAACTTGATCAGGGCTGAGAGGTCGACTATGGACATCCCCTCTCAGATCCTTCCTTACAAGAAAGGATCGACTGAGGGGGCCGGGGGTGAAGCCGTCGATGATCCTAAGGAAGACCTTCGCCTAAGGTATGGATCATTCTGCCCAACCGGGCAACTCTGCTGATGCTATGGCATAGAGGTTCAGAGACACTGAATTCGCTGACAGAGACGGCAGGCGCGATATCCTTGGCTACTCACAGAGATTGTGCGGGAATGGGCATCGGGAAGCTGTCATTCGGATGAGTAACCTTAAGCATCCTCCCAGCGAAAAAACCTGCAATCCTAGAGTTCGTGAACTCCTTTTAGGACTATGCCCCCCCGGGGGAGTCTCCCGTGCCATCTGTTCCTGACAGGAGGAAACTGCAATTGGACACCTTGTCCCAGTTGTCGTAGCCGATAACTTAGGCCGACGTGGTTGAAAGAAAAGGGAGCTGGAGCCCTGCAGAGTCTGGAAGAAAGCGCCTTGGAGGAGTGAAACCGGAAGTCGATTTACTCCGCACAGCAGATGTTTAAGTCTCTGTCCTTGGGCAAAGACAAAACTCTTCTCAAGGATGGAAGGGTGTCTGAGGTCGTTGACCTCCACAGATGAGACACCCGAAGGAAGCCTTCAGTCAGTGCGTCCAGATGGTAAAACATCGAGCTTGTCCGCAAGTAGATACTTAACGACGAAAGGCCAAGGTGCCTGAGCTCGAGAGGAGGAAAGTACCCTTGATCTTCCTGTAGCTTCCTTGAACCAAACCTCGGGCCGTAACCGAGGAGGGAAAGAACCTGGTAAGCTCCCAGAGGAAGAGGTAAGCAGTCACCCCTTGTCCGATGGAGAAATCTTCAACGGAAAGCCCCCCCGCCAAAAATCCTTCCAGGGCGGGAGAAGGAGAGAGTACTCGTGCAGGAGAGGGGACCCTCGAGACCGACCTCTTGGGAACCAACTTCGCCCTGGGGGAAGTCACCACGAAGTCCACTCCTCTCTTTCTCTTCAGCGTAGGAGAGACAGCCGCTGGTTTGTTACCCTGGCCGGTGAGTGCTGGTTTCATAACCCTCATTAACGCCCGTGCCAGCGGATCAAACCATGTCTGCTGCTCCAAGGACACAGAGTCCGAAATCCTCGCTAAGGTGAAAGGGATCGGGCGATCCTTTGGAGAGGACACGACGGTTCCTGCCTGAAAAGAAGGTGGGAAGAATGCTGTACTGACCTGTCTTCGTCCTGCACTACCAACCTGTGCTTGGATGGAGGTGATCCCGAGTGCCGCCTAGGAGCACGCGTCCCTGCTGCTACCACCGGCTGTGGAATTCGCCGCGAACTATGGTCGCGCGAGGGCGAACGGTCGCGCAAAGGCGAATGGTCGCGCGGGCGCACAGGCGAGTGGTCGCGCGGGCGCGCAGGCGAGCGGTCGCGAGGGCGCGCAGGCGAGCGATCGCGCGGGGCGCGCAGGCGAGCGATCGCGCGGGCGCGCAGGCAAGCGATCGCGCGGGCGCGCAGGCGAGCGATCGCGCGGGCGCGCAGGCGAGCGATCGCGCGGGCGCGCAGGGGAATGGGCGTGACGGCGAGGGATCGTGCTGCCGCGTAGGTGAAGAAGATCGCTGGCGGTAAGCGATGGCGAGCAGCATGTGTAGGTGAATGATCGCGTGATAGGGTGCGATGGTGATCAGCATCCGCAAGAGGGCGAGCGTTCAGGGTTGTGCGATGAGGAGCAGCATGCGTAAGCGGGCTATCGTGCAGGGTTGTGCGATGGCGAGCAGCATGCGCAGGTGAATGATCGCGTGAAAGGGTGCGATGGTGATCAGCATCTGCAGGAGGGCGATCGTTCAGGGTGGTGCGATGAGGAGCAGCATGCGTAAGCGGCCAATCGTTCAGGGTTGTGCGATGGCGAGCAGCATGCGCAGGTGAATGATCGCGTGAAAGGGTGCGATGGTGATCAGCATCTGCAGGAGGGCGATCGTTCAGGGTTGTGCGATGAGGAGCAGCATGCGTAAGCGGGCAATCGTTCAGGGTTGTGCGATGGCGAGCAGCATGCGCAGGTGAATGATCGCGTGAAAGGGTGCGATGGTGATCAGCATCTGCAGGAGGGCGATCGTTCAGGGTGGTGCGATGAGGAGCAGCATGCGTAAGCGGGCAATCGTTCAGGGTTGTGCGATGGCGAGCAGCATGCGCAGGTGAATGATCGCGTGAAAGGGTGCGATGGTGATCAGCATCTGCAGGAGGGCGATCGTTCAGGGTGGTGCGATGAGGAGCAGCATGCGTAAGCGGGCAATCGTTCAGGGTTGTGCGATGGCGAGCAGCATGCGCAGGTAAATGATCGCCGCGAGTTGGGGGTCGCGCGATGGCGATCAGCATCCGCAGTTGGGGGTCGCGCGATGGCGATCAGCATCTGCAGTTGAGGGTCGCGCGATGGCGGTCAGCATCTGCAGTTGAGGGTCGCGCGATGGCGGTCAGCATCTGCAGTTGAGGGTCGCGCGATGGCGGTCAGCATCTGCAGTTGAGGGTCGCGCGATGGCGGTCAGCATCTGCAGTTGAGGGTCGCGCGATGGCGGTCAGCATCTGCAGTTGAGGGTCGCGCGATGGCGGTCAGCATCTGCAGTTGAGGGTCGCGCGATGGCGGTCAGCATCTGCAGTTGAGGGTCGCGCGATGGCGGTCAGCATCTGCAGTTGAGGGTCGCGCGATGGCGGTCAGCATCTGCAGTTGAGGGTCGCGCGATGGCGGTCAGCATCTGCAGTTGAGGGTCGCGCGATGGCGATCAGCATCCGCAGTTGAGCTAGTAGCTGGCGAACCATGTTCCTTCAGAAGTGTTGGAGAACGTTGGCGTGCCAGCTGTAACACACGTGGGCGATCTGGAGATCGCTGGCGAGCTGATGATCGCTGACGAGCTGACGATCGCTGGCGAGCTGATGATCGCTGACGAGCTGATGATCCGCTGACGAACAGAAGGGCGCGCAGGGAAACCCTGACACGCAAGGGAAGAACCCCCGTGGGGGCAACCCTTTGCCCCGAAGGGATCGTTGTCCGCCGGGAGACTGATGTCCGTCGGAAGACCGCTGTCCGTCGGGAAGACCGTTGTCCGTCGGGAAGACCGTTGCCCGTCGGAAGACGAGATTAGACTGCTGTCCATCTGCACCAAGACGGAAGATCGAGAAAAAGAAGTTGTAGGCTGCAAACGGAGATTCAAAAAGGCGCCTCAAGCACCCTTATAGGGAGATGAGAGGCCCTTACGACGAGGCGGACGGAGGGCCTTACGGCGAGGGAGGCCAACAGCAACAGCAACAGAAGAAACCTCCGAAGAGGAGTCTCTATGAGTGTACTCTCTCGCGAACGAAAGAGAAACACTTCGTGGAAGAGACTGGTCAGCCAGTGACCTAAGAGGGGCAGGAGCTCCTGCAGTTGCCCAGCCCCTTGAGCGAAACTGCAGGTGCGACCGCTCAGCACCAAGAGCATAGTCGCACGAAAAAAAGGCAAGAGAAGAACCCCCCAAAAGAGGAAAAGCTCAAGCCTGGACAGGAAAAAACTTCCCTCGGAAGGAAAGTTATCCGCCCAAGGAGGCAAGCCTCCTGACTGTTCTAAAATGAACTGGAGAGCTGTCCGTCGACACGGGAGTACTACCAGTAGAAGGAGACACGCCCCTGACGACAATACAAGGGGGGAGGCAGCAACAGCCGAATCCCCAGGACTCAACCAGACAGCTCACACCGTTGCTATATTACAGAAACGAACTAGATCGGTAACTGTAAAAAAATAAAACAAATAATATTAGTACACATTCATTCCCCCGGGAAGGCTCCGAAGAGGAATCCCGAGGAAAAGGAACAAGAATTACACAACAGGCACGTGCCCTCACAACCACTTACACTCGCAGAAGGAGAGCTGTAACCAAAACAGAATTATAACAATTATAATTATGTAACTATGTAATTATGTAATTTAAAAATGAATGAACACTAAAGAAAAAACGAAAACCCCGAAAGGAATCGTTCTACAAGCTGAAAAATTAACAACTACAATTAGATTCATAAACTAATTGAGACAAAATGTACGGCGTAGCAACCCCACCCACACGGGAAGGAAGCTACAAGGGCGTAGTAAAACATAGTAAAAGGGTGAACGACCTCAAGAGAGAGAGAGAGAGAAAGACCGAAGTCAAACTCGATCGCAACCCATAAAATTAGGCCGTGGTGGCCTAACTGCCGAGGCCTCCACGTAGATATCGTACACTACACACACACATCTGAAAAGGAAACTTACTTATTTCTATACTCAAATATATATACAAACATGAAAACATGTTTACATATATATTGAGTAAAAGAAAAGTAAGCGATTAAGTAAAGACAAAACAGACAATGGCTGCCAAGCGAGGACCAAGACAGAGACGTCTGTCACAGTCCGAGCCAAAAGTGAAAGTGAGTATTCACCTGTGTGTGAGGGGGAGGAGGGGTAGCTAGCTACCACTCCCCTACCCCCCCGCTAACTAGCGCGGGGGTAATACACCCTCGTTAAATTCTAATGGCTCGCCATTTCAGCTACGCTAAAAGTAATACCCTTTGTAAATAGCGTGGTTTGTATTTCGGTTACGGAACAAGTAACTTTTCATATGCTATATTTCCAACAGAGAAGCTAAGTTAAGGCTACGTTTCAAATGAGCGAGCAATATTGCAATATAACCTAAAGAAATTGTGGAGGGTATGTTAGATCATAGATCAAATTGATACCTGAGCCCAAGCCTAAAGGTGGGGAGGAGGAGATTACTGTAGTTGAAAATCTCATCTAACTGAGGTAGGACTAGAGTAAATTTTTTTTAGCGAAGCAGATTTGCACCGACCCTCGACGGTGCCCTTTTAGCTCGGAAAAGTTTACTGAGCGCTGATTGGTTGGACAAGATAATTCTAACCAATCAGCGATCAGGAAACTTTTCCGAGCTAAAAGGGCACCGCTGAGAGTCGGTGCAAATCTGCCTCGCTAAAAGAAATGGACTACAGGCTCCAAAATGCTGGGCTCACTCTCTTTTAGTATGACTTTTGGAGTATTATGTTGATTTGCAGACACAGCGCCCATTTCCACCCTATTAAAATATTGCAATCAATGCAGGGTAGCTGATCAGGACTATGGTCTACCCTAAAGCCAAAGCAAAGTCCTTAAAAAAAAAAAAAAGCAACTGTGCTTACCCCATACAAATGAGAAAAACACGTTAATAGAAGATTCAATGGAAGTTACTTGGTATATGGTATGTAGAAAATCTCGGAATAGGGTTAATATAAGTTAATTTAAATTCTTGCAAAATGGAAAATACTTGTAATTTTTGCATTTTTTTTTTTTTTGTATGACTAATTTGGAACAGGGTATAACAACTTACGTATATATCGACTAAAATGTGAACACCATTTCATTAGGTTCTTTGGGAGAATGATTGTGGGTTACTGGGCATGTGTTGTTTGCATTCGCTTTTAGAAGCTGTTCTGATTTTGTATGAAATTGCTGGGCTTTTTTAACCACATAAGAGCTCCAGAATACTTTTATTAAAGGTCGCTCATGAATGGCAGAGGCAGGGGACAATAACAATACTCTAGACTGACCATATACCGTATCCATATGGTCAGCACCCTAAGCCCCTCTCCATCCAAGATAGAACCAGGGAGACCCAGGCAATGGCTGCTAATGACTCAACATGTAGACCTGTGAGCTTCCCCAAGAATGACTCGATCTCTCATCCAACATAATGTCAGGCAGGGATGTTTCCAATGAGCTACCAAAAACATAAAAAAGTTCCCAGATGTTATTTTACAAGAGCCATTTATTTTCATACTCAGCTTCAGTCAGAAGTGTCTCCCACAGGGAAGTTCAAAGTTTTGAAATTTTGAGAGATTTCACCAATTTCGGTAATGGATCATTTAAAACATTCTCCATTTAGTATATACTTATTGTTACTCATCTGAAAGTAAAAAATGTTCACGAAGTAATGACCTACATTTTTGGCATGCGAAGTTCATCCGTGTACTAACTGCCAGAATAAAGGAACAATGAGATATTGTTTATTTACGAGAAACGTGAGCCAAGATGGAAAAAAAAGATTATTTGAGACATGATATGAATATTAGGTAATTATGATACTTAAATACGGACTAAAGCAGATTTTTCCCTAACTTTTTATTAGCCCCAAAAATCAATGTCATTTTCGGATAAAACTGGAGATTTCCTATAGGAAAAACATTACTTTAACCCTTTTACCCCCAATGCTATTTGGAACTTTCCAACCCTTAACCCCCAGGCATTTTTTTTTTCAAGCACATTTTGCAATACTGTATATTTTTTTTAAATTGCACTAACAACCTTAATTTTCATTATAGAGAGGTCAGGTTGGTCTCATTATTTTGGAAAATGCCTTTAATTTCTCATAAAGTTATCAAAAATATGCAAAAAATGTAAAAAGTTTTTTGCAAGGACGTACTGGTACTTCCATGGGGGTAAAGGGATGAGTTTTGTGAAACGTACCAGTACGTCCATTGGGGGTAAAAAGGTTAATAGAAAATGTTGTTCTGGCTGGAACTATAGTAATACCAAGAAGGCATGCGAAGCACATTCATGTATCGATTATCAGAAAAGAGCAGTAGGCTAACACGACACAATGTTTACTCGCAAGAGAAGAGAGCCGCAGGTGAACAAACACCATACGAAGGACCTCTTTTAAATCCTAGGTAAATACGATACTTTAATTTCATGCCGCTTACATGAACTATGTATTTTTTCAAGTGGTTACCTTGTGTTTATTATACATTTCTGACACTATTATTGCTTTAAATGACTAGTTTTTGGAGTTCTTCTCATTAAAATACCAGGTTTCCCACAGGAAATCCTAATATTTACTATCATATGTGGAGGTAGGAAAACTAATACCACAATATTTATGGTCAGAAATGGATAAAACACAAGCTAATGAGTAAAAAAAATATATGTTTAATGTATTTGGCTAGAAATTAATGTACAGGTATGTGTTGAAATCTTTGAATTGTAGGCTTAAGAACCTGACCAAATGTTCATAAACTCAATATCAATGTCAAAATTTCATAAAAATCCCGATACTTACACTGCTAAATTTGCCATACAAGACGGACATTGCCTAGAAAGATGCCAAAGGGCCATTAATGTCCATTCAGTGACAGGTATCAACACAGAGTAAGGGAGCCTTTGAATATCAGCAGCCAGTTCATTACGCAACACCACCACTTAACCTACAAGCGTGCTTTTACCTATTTACCTAAAGGGGGCTAACACCTCCTAGGAACCATCTTACACTACCATATTCTTGGGCTGCGGTAACATATTTACAGGTGGCCGCTATCATACTAACACCTCCTAGGAACCATCTTACACTACCATATTCTTAGCCAGAGGTAACATACGTACAGGTGGCCGCTATCATACATACACCCCTGAAGCAGGGACAGTGGTAGAGTTGAAAAATTAAAAAGATTTCATTACTACAGTATACTATGTGGTATAGAAAACGGGATTCAAATTCCGTTTTCTGTCAGTTACTTTATCAACAAATTTCTAGCACTTGTTTACTAAAACAACACCTATTAAAGTACAATAAGGTCCCTTTTACTGTGGTGTAAGACTGGCATAGGCATAATGCCTTCATAATGTTGTCCCAACCGGAACTTCAATACCTTTCTATGCATGACCCGAGACAGTGGTCGGCAAATTACATGATTAAATACATATTTCCACCGTAATTTACAATCTTACCATTCCATTTCTTCAGTAAGTCCGTGAAAATTCCGTAAAATATGCGCCATTTCAGGATAATCAACGATAAGATGACAGCGAGGGTGTTGACTGACAATGATGGCGACCAGAGTAACAATGAAACAACCAAAAAACGTAAACAAAACATTGATTACGTCATTCAGAAAAGAAGCTTTGCAATTGTCCATTATTTGATAAAGTGGCCGCAAACGTCTTTTGCGGATTGAGTACTCGGAATCAGGAACCATAGTTAATAAATAAATATATATATATATATATATATATATATATATATATATATATATATATATATATATATATATATATATATATATATAGAAAGAGAGAGGGAGAGAGAAAGAGAGAGAGAGAGAGAGAGAGAGAGAGAGAGAGAGAGAGAGAGAGAGAGAGAGAGAGAGAGAGAGAGAGAGAGAGAATGTATTTATGTATTTATGCATTTCTTCTTATTGTACCTTAACAGTTTGATGGGTTACTTGAAAATGTTCACAAGAGTTGGGACAATATATATACATATATACTGTATAATTTATAAAGGAACATCAACATTAGCTATTTCTCATAACAGGGAGTGGCTCCAGAAATAAAATTACCACTATTGACAATGCCACATTTATCCTTTAATAGCTAAGTAGTGGATGAAACCCTTGTGCAGCAAAGTTGTTTCATACACTTACTAAGAGGGCTCATCAGGCACAAGTGAAATTTTCCCGGAATACTGAAGCTCTCATGCTATAATACATCCTTCAATTTAAAGGTTTAAAGGCTACTCATGAATGGCAGAGGCAAGGGGCAGTGACATTGCCGTATTAAGCAGAACAATGCCCTAGAGACTGACTATGTATACAAATGATGAGCACCCAAGTTAGGACCAAGGAGGGCCAGGCAATGGCTGCTGATAACTCAACAGATAGACCTATGGGCTCCCCCCAAATGGCCCCCATCCTTATCTCATAAGGATGGTGAGGTTGCAGCGATCAAAGGAACTAATGAGTTTGAGCGTGACTCGAACCCGTCTGGCATTCACCAGTCAGGGACGTTACCGTATCTGATTGAAACTCTTTTAACTTACCTTGTTGTACAATTTCTCTCTTTACCAAACCTCCTTATAATAGTGCGATCCATCCTTTCACTGCTTCTCCAGAGTACCTTTGCTTTTCTGATCCTATTAATCTTTTTATTTGCAATATATACTACATAAATGACTCATAGGTTATAACCTTACCTCTTTTATATACTTTTATAAAGCAGAGTTGTTTTACCAATACCTCTGTGTCTTGGTCTTTCTGTCTCTTGGATTGGTTCTCTTGTTTGAGGGTACACTTAGGCACACTTATGTGTTTTCTTATTTCCTTTCCTCACTGGGATATTTTCCCTATTGGAGCCTTTGGGCTTATAGCATGCTACTTATTCAACTAGTAATAATAATAATACTAATATAAACTATATAAATTTCTACCACAAAGCTTTGATTTTTTTATACAAATAACCTCACTCTTTTGCCACCAAGAGCCAGATTTCTTTATCAATTACTGTAACTGCAAATCAAGCATCTTGACAGTATCTGCCACACAAGTTTGAGTAATATCTGACCCTTGCTGGAAAAGAAAAGAAATTTGCAAGCCCAACGATTGAATTGAATTGATGTATCTGATTCAACGCTGGAGCCAGGAGTCCATTCAGTGCCGAAATACAACCGAGGGTAAACCCAACAGTCGCACTTTGCAGTATACGGTAATGGAGTAATGGAAATAGTATAGCAATACCTGAAAATGACAAATTCGTAGATAATTTATATTTCTCCAGTCTCTGGGTAGGGTTGTCACCTCGTACCAAAAGTCTAATTGGCTACCTTCCAGCTTTGCCAAAAGAATATCCATTGATAAATAACTCCAGGTTTGTTAGTTTGCTGAACAATTATGCATTAAAGTTTGTGTCAATATAAAAAATCACAAAATAACCTAAGATTCACTTAAAAAACAAAGTCCTAGTATCATGAAAAAAATCCTAATAGTTTTCACTAATTATTGTAAAATTACAGAAATATATTTCAAACCTGAAAGCATGCCAATTTCATGCAGAGATGTCACTCAGCCAACGTCAACCACTATTACGATAAGGAGGATCATGATAATTCGGAAAAAATTTATCTCTGGTTAATTAGTAGTCCTATAGATTCTTGGTAGGGATTTAAAAAAAGTCTTGCATCTTCACACTGATTAAACTGTTACCAAAACTGTTCTTCAACTATTTGAGCCATAAATCACTGTCCTGGTAAATGGAAAAAAAGAAAAAACAGATCCATACAGTAATATATATCACGACTCCAATGGAAAAGATTAAGAATGCCAAACTATTTTAAATGTACTGTACACTGATCCTTCTACTGTACTCATTTTCATCAGTCAAGAGGATCTCTGTCAGGAAATAAATAAAAAAAAATACAGAAATATAGTTTTAAGAAATAGAGCAGGGATTAAGGGAGAGTCTGTTCTATCCATAAAACTGCAAGAACTAGACCAACCCAGGAAGAGGCAAATAACACAACTTTTGACACAGTTTTCATGATATGAGAGTGAATGAAAGACACTGGATTTCCCTTTCCACAACATTACAGAAATAAAGACATTCATTAAATAACGTGTACATGTTTAATAGGATACATTACTTTTCATACTTCAGGATTAGTATAATGAGCAAAATTATGACTCTTTAGTGATCTGAAGGGCCAATCAGATTTTTTGAATTTTTTTTTAGATTTTTAGAAGCCTCCTGGCTAGTACAGTGGTAACGTGTTTGCCTCGCATTCGCGTGGCAAGAGATCGATCCCCGCCCAGGGCCGTGAGTTTAAGCTGTTTGCTGGGGAGGCTACTGCTGTGGTAGGGCACCACAGTGGGGGGTTGGGCTTGCCCGGCTGACGTTCTGGTGAGCATCTATTCTGATGGAACTGGAACTGAAACCAGACACCTTTAACCTTTACTGTAGACTGCTACATCTAATGTGGCATGTCCCATATCACGGAAATTTTTCAAACAGAATATTCCTGTGTTCAAGTACAATGTAACTGACCTTGCTATTAAATTGACTACTGGATAAGTAACGAATTCACCACAATATCAAAGTTCAATACTGTATAACGGAATATAAAAAAAATCAAAACACTGAATTACACATATTTAACCTGAATATATAAGGTAAAATAAAACAACATACAGTGGGTGTAGGTGTTTATTGATGACGGATTACAGAAGCCAGGGGTTTTGTGCAGACTGCCTACACCCAGCGGCCAGCGCCATCCCAACCCTGTGTACATAATGTTGACCACCAGCGGCACCTAAACCTATCAATAATCATCTTGAATGAAAATCATAATGTCTAAATTGATAATCTTCCATATTGCTTTATCAAACTGAATCTATAAATTTTCAAAAGTACAGCACCAATGAAAAGGTACCCTGTACTGTACTTGAAGAAAAATGAACTGACAACAGTTTTTCCAGAAAAGGTTTTGAGTAAACTAAAATAAAAATGACAAGGCTCACTTTATGGGACGATATGTTAAGAGAGAAAAGGGAACTGGTTCTTTTACTCTTTTATTTGCACTTATTAACTGAAACCAACCGCAATTTCTTTTGGACAAAGTGCAAATCCTGTATGGTAGATTAGTGTCACTGGTGCTGAGCTTTCCTTTTACAAATGACTGCATTACAAAATTCCCAGCAAAAAGGTATCAAAATAAAACTATCATGATTTATATTTACGAGGTTCTAACAAAACTTTTTATGCTGAAAAAAAAAAGCATCACTGGACATTTTAAAATTAATAAAAGCAACAAGGCAATAAAGCACAGAGAGCTGTTAATAAAATTGTGATTTTTTTTTTCTTGTCAGGCAATGGCTGCATGCTGCTCTAGAATTCTACCTGAAGCAATTAGTAAGAATTTTGGTTTTCAGAGGGAGGGATGCGTGCCGCTTTTTAAAACAAAAACCTGGTCCTTTAAATCTATGGCTGAGAACAACAAAAAAGCTGTCATCATCTACAACGGAATGTTACAGGTCAATTACTGACTTCTTTCAGATTATCCATACTTACATCTTTTTTTTTACATCAACACTCTGAACACTAATTTCATAAAGGAAATAACAAGTTGAACAGCCAATGCAACATGTGCAAATGAAATTAAAAATGTTAAAAAAAGAAAAAATAATAATTCTGAAGTGATGAAGATATTTAAACTTTTGTGTTTTTTATAAAAAAATTTGTAAACTGCAAAATAACACATGCTGTACTGGATGTTTCAAACTGTTATGGGCGATGAATGACAAGAGACTCCTAGCCTTTCTGCAAGAAGCATTTCTAGGTTCTAAGTAGGAAATCCTGCACGCAGAACCTAAGGGGATACTCCGTCAGTCACCTGTTGTTTCTCCACATTTACATGTAGGATAATCTTTTGATTGTTATTACCTAACAGCTTGGAGATATCCTGGCAAATATATGCTGCCATATGAACGTCAGGATTACAGTACAATTGAGAAGCGACGTAGGAAAGGTATACGATGGGTATCATTGTACATAAGTGAATTTACAAAATATAGAAGGCCTTCCCAAAGTGCTTCAGCTAACATACCTTTACAATGGTTTCTCAAATTAATCTGAATGATCGAACAACTGACGTCAAATATTCTAGCCATTACGTGTTTTGACAAAAAATGATGCGATAAGTGTGAAGGTATATTCTACCTTTCCTAAGAGTAGGCCAACTATTTCATTCTTCCGATATATATATATGTATATGTATATATATACCAACCACAAAAGAACCTAATTATTGCTCCCCTCACACTGTCAGACAAGAAGCTATTTTAAAATTTACAGCTAAAACACTGATTTATACAATCATATAATCAAAATATGAATCAGGAAAACTTGTCTTCCACTGTGAGAACGAGCCAATGTTAGAAGTCAAATCAACTGAAGTTAAATTGGAAAGGATTCCTTTTCCTAAATGATTTATAAAAGATCTAACACAGACTGTCCTCTCATATTGACCTAAATGCAAAATTGGAGACCAGAAAATTGCAGTACAACATTACATACCTGAGTCTCCTTAAAAATGAAAGACTATCAAAAAAAACCTAAGAGTTATGACTTCTGATATGTTGAAGTTACTGTGATAGCTCTGAGTGGAAAGATTCAGCAGAACAATCCTAAGTGGTGAGATGTGCAGGAAGCTAAAATGTCAATCAGAGAAGAGAGTCTGTGCTTGTGTGTTTAACACAGCGACAGGTCTCCCAGATTGGCCGAGGTACCCTGAGGTCTACAGACACGTGTACCATCAATGCCGCAGTAGCAATAAAATCACTAGCTCTTCCTTTCATAAGTACTAAGGCCTTCACAGAATAAATAGGATCTTTCACACAAAAATATACATACAGTATTAGACAAAATATTACTACAGTCAATTATAATAATAATAATACCGTACATCTTGGGATCCTAGACTGTCATATTTTGTGACAATATGTAACTACAGGCTCTCTATGGACAAATTCTGAAGGCTCTCTTCCCTTCATTTCCTCTTACAGAACAATATAGGAGAACTATCCCTGTGTCGGATGCCAGTTGAGGTTTTTGTGGCTTGACAGTCAATATATCACACTTACAACACTTTGTTCATTTACCTGTCACCCACATTCCGGCACCTTAGATTAATCTGTTTTTCTTAGCAAAATTATTGTAATTTTCACATAGCTTGTGACTAAACATTTTATTCTGGACTACAGTGGACTACTAAATACATACATTATATTTTCTATATTCATAGTTCTACAAAGTAATGATACCAAATAACAGGCAGGTCAAGATATGTTAAAACGTGTCTAAACATTCCGTGCAGTGCTACCTGGCGTTTAGAAAAAGCAGCCTGAAGCTACCTCCAAACCCTTCAAACATTGGACTAATGTGGATAACAATTCTCTATTGCCTCTCTTCTAATATCCCTTCTTTATTATCCAACTTGAGGAAATTCTATTCGTCCAAACAATGAAACGAGACTAAGTCTCATTTACAGTACTTATTAGTACATCAGTCTCCAGAGTACCATTTTAGGAATCAGTCAGAAACACCTAAATATAAAACCTTGGTTTTTAGTGTGAAACAATTTACCTGAATTATCACTTTTGCCCTAATAGTAATACAGAGTACAGTATATATCTATTTATATTTATATTGTATATGTATATGACTTTTCAAATTCAAGCAATGGCATTTTTTATCTCATAAAACAGTTCAAAAAGGTGTTTGAATAATCCAACTCCAATGACAGAAGGTAGACATCTGAGTGACTGTGCCACTTGTATGATATGACATGTAATCAAATATTTTTTTTTTTATTATTTTTACAGAACTGGGGATAATATAGTACCTTAGTGATATATTAACTCCACATTCTCTGAGACACTAAGATGGACCCTGTACAAAACTGGCGACTAAACGGCGAACATCTCGAAAGAATTTACCGTCTGTCTGTGATGCTGCTGCTGCTTCAGGATGAAGACTGGTTTCATAAAAAGCAAAATGTTTAGACTCTCCCCCAAGAAAGTTTAGGTTAGTTGAGAAGAAACCAACTTGTTAGGAGTGATCATCAGTTTGCTAAGCTATTATTACATCTTGTGAGTCTATAGAAAAGTACAGTTGTTATTAAACCTAATTTGTGTAAACATGGAGAGTCTAGTCATTTAATCCCTATAAGAAACAGTCCACTGTGTCCCGGAGGAGGATCTTCTTAACTTATAAGGTAATGTAATAAACTTAAATTTTGAGATTTGAATCATCCCACTCCAACTCTTTTGGTTTTCCTTCCTCTTCATCCGAAGAGTCCAGATCATCGCTGTAATTATTCCCATCATCAGAGGAGTCGTCGTCGTCGTCATCATCTTCCCTGAGACGTTGAGTCTCGGCAAGTTCGAGTTGTTGCTGTTGAACAAATTTTTAAAGATAAGATCCTGCGAATCATATTCACTCTTACTGCATCAGCAGTGGCAGCAGTTATGAGTACGGTGTGATGTTTCTTGATGAAAGAGAAGAGCATTTCTAAAACAAATCAAAAGGAATCCAATAGTATCTTATCCAAAGATGCTTATTACTGATTTAGTTATGTTACAAGTGCTCGAATATCCAAGTGCTCGAATATCACGGTGCCAGAGAAAAGACAAAATGACTAATGCATTGTCATTGCTGTGCAGTTGTTTTCAGAGTGTGTGCCTAACATAGTATTATTATAAGAACCACCAAAATAGCTAGAAACAATACAACTTCTGTGAGGGCCCAACAGCCCAAATTTAATCATTGGAATAATGGTTTTATCCAATAAGATCAATCATCAGAGACCATGAGTGATAACACTACCAGTTTCTATCTATTTCAATTGTAGAAATATTGTGATAAACAATTTAAAGTTTATACGTCATCAAAAGCAAAGTAACTGAATTGCCTCACCTCCATTGGGTTGACTGTAATGTTCAAGGATGAATCATCCCATGCCATTTCAGCATCAGCGACATCTTCATGAGTATGGCGAGTGTGAGCAGCACGGACACGGATTACTCCCAGGACAACCATGAAGACGAGGAAGCCAACGCATACAACAATGATGATTGTGACTGCATGACCTAGAGATTGATAGAAAATCAATATACATGTATGTGTTAATAAATGTATTACAATTATCACTTAGACAATATGAGTGAGAAATATCTATAAAGAGAAAAAGATGAACTTAATAAATGAAATGTATCCATAGTACAGTATATTATTGTACTATATTGATTTTCAATAATCGATAAATTCCATAAACCGCACACATTTACGCTCCTGCAATGAACAAATATACAAGATATGGCCTTGATATGAGCAAACTTTTATAGTATGATACATCAAAACAGAAGGAATCCCTGTAATGAAAACCCATCTAGTTTGATGTAAGTTACTGTACTTTTACTTGTACATAAACTGATGTACTGTACACAAAAACTCTCGCATGAAGTTTTATATGAAAAAAATTTCTAATACCCCAATTAATTCACTATTTTTATATCTATATTGAGAGATGGTATAGCCTTATAAAAAATCTCACAACAAGCTTAATCTTATCCCTTTTACCCCCAAAGGACGTACTGGTACGTTTCACAAAAGCCATCCCTTTACCCCCATGGACGTACCGGTGCGTCCTTGCAAAAAAATACTATAAAATTTATTTTTTTCATATATTTGATAATTTTTTGAAAAAATTCAGGCATTTTCCAAGAGAATAAGACCAACCTGACCTCTCTATGACAAAAATTAAGGCTGTCAGAGTAATTTAGAAAAAATATACCGCAAAATGTGCTGGGAAAAAAATAACCCCTTGGGGTTAAGGGTTGGAAATTTCCAAATAGCCTGGGGGTTAAAGGGTTAACTGGGTCTCCTTCACAGCCAAAATTATTTCCTAAGCTCCGTTCAACTTCTTTCCCATCTGTATGCGCTTTTTCTTTGTAATTCACTCGCAAAATGTCTACAACATTATAATTGTAACATTCTCCACTCCAAATACAACAATAAACATTCCGATAATAAAGGTATTTTCTTTCTTTGATAGTGTAATTCATATCAAGAAACAATGGCTAGTCATCTTCCTCCCTATTTCTTTTCCATACAATGCTATTTTCCCCATTGGAGCCCTGGGGCTTGTAGTACCCTGCTTTTCCAACTAGGGTTGTAGCTTGGCTAGTAATACTAATCATATAATTAATACATACATATATATACCAAGGCACTTCCCCCAATTTTGGGGGGTAGCCGATATCAAACAAATGAAACAAAAAAGGGGACATCTCTCTACGTTCCTCCCAGCCTGACAAGGGACTCAACCGAGTTTGGCTGATACTGCTAGGGTGGCACAGCCCACCCTCCCACATTATCCACCACAGATGAAGCTTCATAATACTGAATTCCCTACTGCTGCTATCTCCGTGGTCATTCAAGGCACCGGAGGAAGCAGCAGGGCCTACCGGAACTGCATCACAACCACTCGCCATTCATTCCTATTTCTAGCACGCTCTCTTGCTTCTCTCACATCTATCCTCCTATCACCCAGAGCTTCTTTCACTCCATCCATCCACCCAAACCTTGGCCTTCCTCTTGTACTTCTCCCATCTACTCTTGCTTTCATCATCTTCTTTAATAACCCTTATAATTTTCGGCCAAATTTAACATTTAAAGTAATACTGACCCCAGACATCTCTTTATAACCTAAAAATAGATAGAAAACTTTAGTTTCACTTTTTGATGAGTTACCTTAATCTTGCTAAGTATATCAAGTAAAAGCAAATGTAAAGCAAATTATTTCCTATTTTTTTTCTCTATACTAATGAAGCTGTATTTAGCTATGATTGTAAATAACTCATGAACACAATATATAATAATGCAAAAATCTTTATACCATAATGGATATTTCCTTCAAACTATAGTGGAGTATTTTGGGCCACTAGACTCTAAGAGGACTGCAAAATTGTAATATATATGGTAATGTGGAAGGAACTAGCTTTCTTAATGCAAAATAGTTCCTACGCAGCCGCTAGGCGACTTCTTTTTCATGAAGACAAGAGTCCTACTGGTACGCTTATAAATCTTGCACCTGTGCTAATGCATTCTAATTTTTTCTGATGCTTCTATAGTGTACATTCTAATAACGACTATGTGCATTTTAGAGTGCTGACCCGAAGCTGAGCATGGTATACTGTGTTTATTGGTGCATGAGTAAAGAATCAGCTGAGATTCTTGTGCAAATTAATAACGATAAAGGAGAATCCAAGGCTCTAAACTTATTAAAATCCATTCTTGTACAGTATATTATTTATTTGTTATAATTTTTGCATTCTCGTTGAATTCATAATCACCAAGATATTAGACATTTATATTTCATGGTACTTCAAATTACTCTTGGATTCAATCCTTATCTATACAGTGAGACTCCTAAAGAGATGCTTGTGGTGTTCGATTCCGAGCAAAATCTCACCCGCGGCAAGAACAGCAGCCTGTGTCCTACTGCCCCCATACATGTCTGTTGGCCATAATTGAGGCAGTTTATCAGTGCCTATTAATATTGTCTATACCATACAACTATTAAAATTACGGTCTCTTATGATAGAAACAAAATCACAATATCATATGCTGAAAATAATCTCAAGTTTGGATTCAACCTGAAATCATTCAAAGTTTAATTCCATATCTATTATATCTATAAAAAAAAATGGTGCACTAAAACGTTAAGGAGAGTGAGTTTTGGCAAAAGAAAAATAATGAGGGCTGCAGAACAACAGGCAGTACATTAGTTAAGAGTTACCTATTACGCAAAATTTTACTGACATAAACCAATAATGAAACTCCTAATGCACAGAAAAACAGACACAAATACATTTCCATTCTAAAAATGTTCCTTAAATAATACTCTTGTCACACCAGCACCTCAAAAACTGTCTTGGTTCGACTGCACTTTTAAAAGCTTCCTAACAAGGGATACAGTAGTCGGAAGCTGCAATTCCCAATACAGTACAGAAGGTCCCAAACTTACAAACATCCGCACTTACAAACACAAATCCAACTGAAAATCACATAGATAAGATAAAGAAATACAGTAATCAAACAATGCTTTATCATTTAATACAGTAAGCAAAACGACGTTTGTAATAACCGGATATCTATTTCATATGAAACCAAACTATTTGCTGACTTTTGTAGCTGGTGGTCATAGGCATGAGATTCAGGTTAGGACTGCCCTAGGACACAGTTTAACAATAATCGACTTACAAACAGCTTCTGAGAATCAATAAACTTGTAAGTCGGGGACCTTCCGTATGTAGAAAGAAGTCTAACATGTCAACTTTGCCTTTTTAACTTCACCATACTCCTCTTCTACAGAGACCTTTAAAGTTACTTTCTTCTGGCTTCAAAAAGTTTGATACTGATTTAAATAGAGAGAAAGTTTAATTAAAATTATTCAATGTCCCTAAATAAACTGAAGACGTGCATTATTAAATGACTAATTCTTGATTTCCAAAATGAATGGCTTGAATTCTAAAGCTTCACGTCAGTTAAGCAACTACAACCAATATAGAAACGTCAAATGCAATGCCTTCTTTAAACATTGCTCTCTTTACTGGAATAAGCTCAAATATAAAGATTCTGGCTTAATACTATGGAACCTACAGAAGGCATAACTTACCTGAGTAATGAAGGGGGTATTTTAAAAGGATAGTAATTGTACAAAATATATTCAAACTAAATATTCTGTACAAAGAACTTTCTGATCAATTATTAGTGTAATATGTGACTAAACTCTTTTATCACAGTCCATCAGTTTCTCTTTGTCTTTCTTTCAGTCAGTAGCTCCTTCAGACACACTCCAAAACAAGAAGAGGGCCCACACCTAGTCTATTATCAAAATAAGTAGAAAAGTAACCCTATTGATGATGGCTTTACTCTCTATATGTCCCACATAGTATAATCATCTTGTAATCCTTGCTTCTGTATTTTGCTTGTTTATCATGAGTTTCTATTCAATTATATTTTCACATATTTCAACTGTACAGTATTTCACTTAATCTCGCTGTTAAGAACCTTTAGTTTTTCAATATTTTCTCTACAGCTTTATTTGCTCCATATATACTCTTTGATGAATGTTTCTCTCCAGCTTGAAGTACTATAGGTGCCTTCTTAAAACACATTTTCAATCTTTCAAGAATTGTTGATAACCTTTACTTCATGGTTTTAATTGTTTCCTTTTGCAAGTTGCTCTACTCAGTGAGGTGTGGTACAGCGTTGTACTTTGGTATATTCTATAATCATACGTCCTACATTCTGTGTTATGCTTGCCAGTCTCTTCCTATACTATACTTCGAGCTTCATATTATATTGATGAGAACTGGATTCACCCTCGATATTTTGTTCAAACGTCGGCATTGTAGTCATAATTTGTAATTAAACTCTATTTTTCAGAACCTCTTTATTTTGGACTTATTAAAGCACCAATTTCTGGTGACCTTGCCTCTGATTACAAAAGCAGAATCAATTGGTTGTGAGATAGGAGGATTTATTCCTAAACATTTACCACCACAAATAAAGCAAAGATTTTAATGGGAGTACTAACATGAGCTGTAGAATATTCCATACAAATCGATTGTATAGTACCCATGAGATCATGCAAGAACATATTAGTGGGGTAATTATCCTTCCTGGTCGCCTACACAACCCTACTCGTGTACAGATGATGCTAGATATTATAACTAGGTGACACTATTAATCACAGGGGCTTCAAAATATGTTCAAACTCCTGTCTTGTGTTGCTGGAGGCTACAGGTGTCACAGTATTCACTTACCTAATGCCTAATGGACGAGAGTTCTTGAGATAAGCCATCTTTTTAGAGGTACCTTTGACTTTCTTTGAGCGTGCTAGTTATGCTTTCTATTCGTGGAATATCTGCACTCATACAGGAAACTCCTTTTTCTAATAATTATGCATACTATCTAGATTCAATGTTTTTTCAAATTGTTTTTACAGCCTGACTTGTATAACATTAGCTTCATCTGCATCAATTAATGTTCCTCTTCTCGCAGTTTGCACTGAGCATGTACACCTAAAGGACTGTCATGATATGGTAATTCAAATGACTTTCTCTTATTACAGTTGTAAAAATCAGGATCTTGAGGTGAATGTGGTGTGTTACTCTCTTTTCACGACTGACGGCCACTCTTTTTGGAAATATGAATAGCAAAATACTGCCTATCTGTTGTATTTCAGTAGGATTGGCAATACGTCTGGCCTTGCAGATTGTCTCTAATATGGTAAATACACTTGCCTTAAAGCTGTGGGTATGCTACACTACGAGTGTTTCATCTAAACCAGTGGGGAAGTTCCACACACACTTCATTTCGCATCTAGATCCGTGTGTATGCTACATAACTTTGGCCTCTTGTCAATCCACATACACTTTTAAAGTGCAGCAAGTCTTCTTTCAGTCAAATACAAGCTTTCTACACATGTGGCCAACAATCTAATGTGCTTCCTCTGGTCACACACACATTATCCATTTTAGAGAGGCACCTGGTAAGGTAGTTACCTTCAATTGACTCAAATGTGAGACCCTTATTTTTGATAGGAGAAAAATTAGACATTATGTATACATTATTTGAATTCATGTTTTATATACCATGTGGTCAATTGGCTAATCATTAACTCTGCTAAGATGCGTCTTAAGAAAACTATAGCAATCCTCAAATTTCATGGACTTGATAACTCCCCAGTATGGCCACCCTTTTCGACGGTCCATGTCGGTCAAACAACACCACTCCTGATGACACAGATAGTGACATAACCACCAATGAGGCATTGTTCTACCTACTCTCTATGAGGATTTTCATCTTGTAGTGTGTCAGCAGGAGCTGCTGATAACAGAAATAGTAAATGTAATCTCATGGGTTTATATTAAAAAATATAATTCAGACCATTATACTTCTGCCTCATAACAGAAGTGTTTTGCAATTTCCAATTACTACTCTTATGGTTGTACTATATTCAGCTTGATAAAAAGGGGCAAAATGATGTGACTACCGTACATAAAAAATAATCAGTCTTCTACAGAAAATCTTTACCATGTTCTCTAACAAATATCTACAGAATATAAACTTTGCTGTAACTAATACTACTACTATTGTTCCACTAAACGCTGCAGCTTAGGGCAAGAGCACAAGTCATGTAAAATCAAGACATACTGATCCATTACCTGCACTGTTGACTGCCACTCCTTCCATCACATTAGAGGTGAAATAAACATCATTAACTGTGTGGGCAGGTTTGAGCTCTACGTGGTGGCCAGAAAGTTTAGCATGGGCTGGAATTGGAGGGGGATTGTGATGGGAAACTTGTGCTTCTGCGGGCTCATTCAATGTAGACTGATGCTGATGTTCGTCGCTGTGCACAGCAGCTGCGCCAAGTGGGCCACCAATAACACCAATTCCCTTATCAACACTGAGCTGGGGATGGATAACCGTCACCTGTAAAGACGGTTTATAATTTCATAAAATACTTGGGAAAAAAAAACGGAATTCATTCTTTTTAGTGTTTGATTGTTTGTACACGTAAATTTGAAGTTACAACAGTTTTTCTTTTCGTTTTACTTTGATAGTAATTTGAGTAAAATACTAAATTAGAAATTACTGTAGACTGAAATGTTATGCCAAAGTTGCAACCTAGTATTTCCTTTCGTTTTACTTTTATATGAATTTGAGTAAAGTACTAAATTATAAACTACTGTAGCCTGAAATATTGTGTGATGTGTACAGTTAATAAATTTAGGTATGTATCTTCAAAAAGTAACGTGTGCCACATAGTGAAGATGACATACAACAAAGAAACAACTTACAGTCTGAACATATTCATTGCTAGTGAATCTTCCTCCAAGTTCGCTGCACGACAGCTTGAATGCTCTGTTCAAGTAATATGCAGGTTTTCGGTTGGCATAGTGAATCTGACGAAGAATAGACTGATAGTGGTGAGTAGTGTGAGCTCCAGAGATGGTAGCCCCTTGCCTGGTGACAGATGCTGCCAAGCCCAATTCAGCAATGAGATTGTCAGGAAGGACTAATGTTTCGTGATCAGGGTTAAGAGGTGGGTACACTGATACCACACATTCATCCAACTGGCCACCGGGAGTGGGTGCTGTGGCTTCTTCTGCTGCTGCTGAAAGGTACACTCCAATATCAGGGAATACTCGAAGGCCCTGTCTGAAGCTTTCGTATTCTTCAGCGAAGTTTGTGGTGCCGTTTAGCTCGATGCTGGGCTGGTGTGGCTGCATCACGACAACAAAACTTTGAGCTGTGGCAACTTTTAGAGCCTTTCCAGAGTCACACCTGTGGCAAAAAAGGGTAATTATCAGTGTTGATCAAATTTATCAACAACTTCATAATAATGTCAATAGTTATCTTACTAAATGTCAATAGTTATCTTGCAATATGCCAATAGTTATCTTACTGGTCTCTAAAATAAATGTTACAGCCCTGTGAAATACTGTATTATCATTACTTGTAATCCAAATAAAACTTTTATACAAAAATATACAGAAATTCTTTGAAGAACAATTATGATGTTCTTACAAGATGTTAGTGATCACAGAAACTGGGCGGCGTCCAGGGGTTGGGAAGTCTCGGCCATTCACGTAAGCAACTCGACGAATCAGAGTTTCCAAATTTGTGACGTTGTTCCCTTCAATTGTAATCTGAGTCATCTCTGAAACAGCAAGGCAAAACATATGATTTAAAGATGTTACCAAAATCATAAAAATGACAAAATTTTTGAAAACGAGTAATTTTCAGACATTAAGGAAACTGCAAGTACTGTAATGACCAATGAAAACCCATTAAATAAGCATTTATGATAAGTAGAACTATTTTTGGAATTTATTTCATTATTCATATTTTCCTGACAATGCCCACCTTTAAATGATATATATTTAATTGGTGGGGTATCATTTTTAACCTTATACATTCAATATTCACTCTTTCATTATAAAATGCAGTGGGGAAAGCTTTTGTCATTAGAAATATTGAAAGAATTATGTCCCAGGCAACATCAAAAAACAGAAAACTACCATAATTAATAAACAGTTAAATGTTTTGTTTAACTTCACTTAACTTTACAAAGTTATTTTATTTCCCTTAACAATGTTTCACCACAATGCTCTAAACTCACCATTGTTTGTAAGCAGCTCCATGCTAGGCTGCAAGAGTTCCATGGCTGGAGTATCCAGGGCCTCCTGGCAACGAGTAAGGCAAGAGAGGACGCGGGGAGACTCCAGACCACCAACTAATACGGACAAGCCAGCCAGGTATCCAGTGAGGCCATGCTTCATAGCACTTTCTGAGCCTGTCAAAATAACGATGGTCAAATCAAGCTGCCATTCTTTAAAACTTTTTTTTTTTCTACATTTCGTATCAAAAGACGATTCAGTTATTAAGATTTAAATGCCAACAATCAGCTTCAATGAGTTTTCTCTGTATTTCGTATATGATGGTTTAGTTATTAAAATTCAAATACCAACACCCAGCATCAGTGAGTTTTTTCTCTGTATTTCATATGATAAGATGATTTAGATATTAAAATTCCAACGCCAACAATCAGTCCTGCAGGAATTTTCAAGCTAAAATACTGTATTAAAGATCATTAAAAATAATGTATGCAGTAAAAAAGGAGGAATTTCTTTTACTGTCATATTGTTAAAAAATATAGACCAATACTGTACATCAATCTATGATGTACTGTATAAGGTATTCCAAGCTCACATAAAAAAAATGTTCTTTACCTTGCCAACATGCTCCAACTGTCATAGAAGTGTTGATTCCACGGGTTGGGTGCAGAGGCCAGTCATCAATGACCTGAGGTTGTAGAAATAATAATAATAATAATATTTTGGAAGTAACCTTTAATCAAGTTTCATTAAAGATAATCCCTGCCTCAGTGGCAATAATTTTGCAGTTTAGCTTTTCTATTGCTTGTGCTTTTCTTCTTTCGTCGATACTGCGTTTTACTACTAACCGTGTTAGTCACCGGTAGGGGATAGCAAAAATGTATAGATAAAAATCTATTAAATTATACATTTTCTCTATACATTTTGCTCTCTCGTACCAATGACTAACATGGCACAGTTACAGGCAGAACACAGGACTGACGAAAGAAGAAAAATACGAGGAAGAGAAAAACTACAACTACAAATTTAACGGCACTGAGGTAGCGATTATCTTCAATGATAATAATAATACTAATATTGATGATAATACTAATATTAACAATAACAGTAATCATACTAACTAAATTGATTCAAGAAACTGATCAACTTAAATTAAAAAACCCATTGTTGAGTATCTATAGAAAATATTAGGTATTGAATGGTATTTAATATTTTTATATTTTAACCAAGTATGAATGTTATGTACCTTAAATTGAAAACTGAAAAATATTGTGAGATTGAAGAGTACACCTTATCAACATAACTTATTTTCACCAAGCATAAATGTATCTTGAACTGAAAACTCAAAAAATATTTTGAGACTGAAGAGTATACAGTACCTTATCACCATAACTTTTCACCAAATATGAATGTTATATATCTTAAATTGAAAATTCATAAATATTTTGAGAGGAGTAATTTCAACACACGAAATTAAATTCATAAATTAACATACCTCTGGAGATTCGCCATTCTCGGGTCTGAAGATGTGCCCGTCGACGTATAGGGTTACCTCTGGCATTTTGACATGAACGGAATAGTGGTGCCATTCATTATCGCAAACCTTCAAGAGAAAAATCAAATTAAAAAATGATCAAATATTCAAATTACTATTTATTATTATTCAGTCTCATATCTATTTTCATCTTTCATTGCAGAACAAATCTTGAATTTTCAAGCAAGCGATATGGGAATTTAAAGATGTGACTTTTCATATAATGTTGAATATAATATGTTTTGCTTGAGGGTACATTCAGGCACACTATTATATTAGTTTCCTTATTTCATTTCCTCACTGGGTTATTTTCCTTGATTGGACCCCTTTGGCTTATGGCATCCTGCTTTTCCAACTAGGGTTGTAGCTTAGCAAGTTATAATAATAATAATAAACATAACTTGCTGTCTTAAGAAGAAGGAAGAGGTTTAGTAAAGTTGTACAGAACAGCATTTTGTGTTATTCACAGTAAAGATAAAGTCTGGCATAACGAACAGCGTATGTACATTACCTGGGGAAGTTTCCATCTCCATTCCGCTGGCTGGAAGGTGTTCAGGTTGGCTTCGGTGTAATCACGTCTCAGGAGGAGAATGAGGCGGCAGTTGCGAACAAACAGAGCCATGTGATGGCGGTTCATCTTGTGGTCATCTGCATTGCAAAGAATGTGTTCCTTGGTGTGCTGAAAGAATGGAAAAACATTAGAAATTACATACATTATTAAAACAGTACTTCCATTTTCATATGCAGTACTGCATTAACCCATGAGGTCCTTATTCTATACGCTATTATAGATGAAGAACAAGGCCAAACATTAAACTATAAGGCAGTGCCTTTACATCATAAGCACAATGTTGACGCCAGTTAATTCAGTCAATAAATCACCAGTAAAAATGTTTATTCCTTATCAAAAGGTTTATTCATTATTAAAACGTTTAATCCTTATCAAAACGTTTATTCATTATCAAAACGTTTATTCATTATCAAAAAGTTTATTCATTATCGAAACGTTTATTCCTTTTCAAATGAAAAAAGAATTAGGGAAGACAGTTTATGGATTTACACAACAGGCACTAAGGTATCAATAATTCTAAAAAAATAATAACATTGAAATACAATGAAGGTGAACTCTAAGTAAAATATTGAAAGATTAAATCATTAATAATTCAAAACCAGTTGTAAACAACATTGAAATCTGGAATCTTTATCACCTGGATAAACTTTCGTGTAGTATATAAATTCATACTTTTCTAAAAATTAAAAATATATGGTAATTAACAGAATAGCCATATAAAGTAAACGTCAGAAGATTTATATGATTCTCTTTAAATTACATTAGGTACAGACCATACTATCCATATGATTCCTTTGAGTTAACATACCTATTAAAATTATATATCAATTTACAAGCTATAAGGAGTATGAAGAATGAAATAAACTTCACATAAGAGACGAAATATTGGTGATCTCAGAAGTTCAAAATATATACTGTACAAAATTAAAAATGGAGTAATTGCTTAAAAGTGTCCATAAATTATACATTTCACAAACAGTGACACTTTTGAGTAATCCCTGCATTTTTAATATACAGTAGTACATATATTGGATTTCTGAGATTACGCCATAAATGAGATCGCATATCAAAACGGCACCGAAATATTACCTTATCAGCATTAGGATGAGACTTGTGTTTCATCCATGTGGAGATGGTGAACATGGAGGTGAGATTATGACTTAGGATGGATTCTGGGATGACAGCACCAGAGGAATCTCCTTCAAATTCGTAGATGAGGTCCCCCTCGTGGCCTTCGTCAGAGTGCAATCCTGCTGTCCAGTCCTTCCCAGCACCAGGGGCAGGAAGCAGTTCAATACTGGAGGAACTGGCTCCTAAAAGATGAAAATATGAATATTTAAATCTTCAATAAAGCGAATTACTTAGCGTTTATAACCATTTTCTCTTGTAGTTTATCTATTTATTTCCTTATTTCATTTTCTCACTGGGCTATTTTTCCCTGTTGGAGCCCTTGGTATTATAACATCCTACTTTTTCAACTAGAGGTTTAGGTTACCTACTAAATAATGATAATAGTAACAATAATAATAATACTATTAAGGACCTAAATGACTTTTAAAGACAATAAGATCACTTATTTTTTATCAAAACAAATTATTACTATTTTTTATCAAAATAAATAATTAAACTCTGCATTCCAAGTACACTCATTGGGCTGGTTAATATCCTCCTCTTAATATTAACAATAATAATGACTTACAAGTGAGGTAAATGGAAAATTATTTTTCAAAGAAGCTAAATTGAAAAATTGGTTTAATTTTCCTACTACTTACCGCACATTTTTCTCTGAGCGGCAACAGAGTACGTGTCGCGATCACATCCCTTTCCAATATGGTTTGTGGTCAGACCAATGCGAGCCTGGACGCGTTCTACACGGCAGGGAACGTTGCATAGCTCCAAAGAGGCAGAGGGAAACAGTTCTTGTCGACCAGAGCCAGGAGAGTATTCAATCTGTTCGCTGATTCCTGTTTATAAGTTTGAGGAGGTTAAAAAAGATTGGGATTTCCTTATGCATTGATGTGTTTTCCTGAATATACAATTAAAATGACCTGCAGAGGTACCATACTAATAAAATCTTCAAGTTGCAAACTTATCTATCTATGGTACTGCAGTGAGAATACATTCACTGCGTTAATAATCCAATAAAAGAATACAAAATGGGGTTTATTTTGACAGATTACAAACTAGCAAACATAGAACTGTCTGTATTTTCAAAATTGAAATACATTGAAGCAAAATAAAAGCATTAATTAATAAAGAAAACAACAAGACTAACCTTTCCATCCAAGATGACAAACACGATTGACTTTTATGGTGACCATGACTGGCTGAGATCGTTTCATCCCGCAGTCATAAGCGACCACGGAGAGTATGTGGTTGTGGGATTTCTCATAGTCAAGAGGCTCGGTGTTGCGGACAACTCCTTCGCTGTCGATGCTGAATGGCTGTAATAAAAAAGAAAATGGTTAGCTTCCGAAATTCAAACTCGCAGCGAATGTTTTTAAGCTGAACAGGCTCACATAAGTCTCTCTTTATGGATTGTATATGACATTTTTAGTAATGTTCTTACTGATCTCAAGATCTCATTGTCAACAGTCAAACTTTGCACACAGATATTCTCTCTCTCTCTCTCTCTCTCTCTCTCTCTCTCTCTCTCTCTCTCTCTCTCTCTCTCTCTCTCTCTCTCTCTCAATTAAATTTCTTTAAACACATTTGTTTTGTATCCCTTAGTTTTACTAAATAGATATTTGACTCTCTCTCTCTCTCTCTCTCTCTCTCTCTCTCTCTCTCTCTCTCTCTCTCTCTCTCTCTCTCTCTCTCGCTTATTATCACATACCTGGTCCCTTGTGATGAGCTCATATCGGCAGATGTCCCCGTACTTGGGTGAGCAGTCCTGGTCGTCAGCCTGCAGGGTGAGGATCTCCTCGTAAAGACGTCCCTCGTCGACACCCACGACGTAGGATGGCTCCACGAACACTGGGGCGTACTCATTTACATCACTGACTTTCACGTGTACTGTGACGCTGCAGGGGGAACACGGAAGTATTAAGGAATGTATTAAAAATAGGGTCAAGTAAGGCTTGGCCAGGGGACATCAGTGTAATAAAAATTGATATACAGTATGTATTTATATATATATATATATATATATATATATATATATGTGTGTGTGTGTGTGTATGTAACCACATACACCTAACACATAAGAATATGCACATAAACACATTAACTTATATACAGAGGTTAGAAAAGTAATAAAAATCAGATCTTGAAAGGGAAATCTTAACCACTTTTTTAAAGATCAAACGATAATTACTATTGGCTTTTGTAAGAATAAAAAAAAAAATTACAAAAGAAAAAATGGATGAAAAAAAAAACGAAATGTCAACGTACTTGCGAGATTCGATGCCGGAGCAAGAAACGGCAGTGATGTCAAACTTGTAGTTCTTTCGCTTTTCGCAGTTGAGGGGCCTTTTCGTCAGCAGCTCGGCTTCCCCAGTGTCGGGGTCTCTCAGTTGGATCTGTTTGGGAGATCATGAACTGTTAGCACGAGGGGCAAGGTTATAACCTGGGGACAACGGAACTTGGGAGAGAATACCAAAGACTCTGGTTTAGAGGTTTAAAGGACGCTCATGAATGACAGAGGCAAGGGACAGTGATATTGGCCTATCAAGCAGGAAAATGCCCGAGAGACTGACCACATATACATATGACCAGCGTCCAAGCCCCCTCTCCACCCAAGCTAGGACCAACGGCTTCTGATGACTCAGTAGATAT
>NC_090726.1:49951175-49956175 GCF_036898095.1 Palaemon carinicauda | reverse complement strand
AACACACACACAAACAGAGGCGAAAAACATAACCTCCTTCCAACTTCGTCGCCGGAGGTAACGAACTACATAATACTGCCAATCCCAGACTCACCTACCACACAAACACACACACAAACAGAGGCGAAAAACATAACCTCCTTCCAACTTCGTCGCCGGAGGTAACGAACTACATAATACTGCCAATCCCAGACTCACCTACCACACAAACACACACACAAACAGAGGCGAAAAACATAACCTCCTTCCAACTTCGTCGCCGGAGGTAACGAACTACATAATACTGCCAATCCCAGACTCACGTACCACACAAACACACACACAAACAGAGGCGAAAAACATAACCTCCTTCCAACTTCGTCGCCGGAGGTAACGAACTACATAATACTGCCAATCCCAGACTCACGTACCACACAAACACACACACAAACAGAGGCGAAAAACATAACCTCCTTCCAACTTCGTCGCCAGAGGTAACGAACTACATAATACTGCCAATCCCAGACTCACCTACCACACAAACACACACACAAACAGAGGCGAAAAACATAACCTCCTTCCAACTTCGTCGCCAGAGGTAACGAACTACATAATACTGCCAATCCCAGACTCACCTACCACACAAACACACACACAAACAGAGGCGAAAAACATAACCTCCTTCCAACTTCGTCGCCAGAGGTAACGAACTACATAATACTGCCAATCCCAGACTCACCTACCACACAAACACACACACAAACAGAGGCGAAAAACATAACCTCCTTCCAACTTCGTCGCCAGAGGTAACGAACTACATAATACTGCCAATCCCAGACTCACCTACCACACAAACACACACACAAACAGAGGCGAAAAACATAACCTCCTTCCAACTTCGTCGCCAGAGGTAACGAACTACATAATACTGCCAATCCCAGACTCACCTACCACACAAACACACACACAAACAGAGGCGAAAAACATAACCTCCTTCCAACTTCGTCGCCAGAGGTAACGAACTACATAATACTGCCAATCCCAGACTCACCTACCACACAAACACACACACAAACAGAGGCGAAAAACATAACCTCCTTCCAACTTCGTCGCCAGAGGTAACGAACTACATAATACTGCCAATCCCAGACTCACCTACCACACAAACACACACACAAACAGAGGCGAAAAACATAACCTCCTTCCAACTTCGTCGCCAGAGGTAACGAACTACATAATACTGCCAATCCCAGACTCACCTACCACACAAACACACACACAAACAGAGGCGAAAAACATAACCTCCTTCCAACTTCGTCGCCAGAGGTAACGAACTACATAATACTGCCAATCCCAGACTCACCTACCACACAAACACACACACAAACAGAGGCGAAAAACATAACCTCCTTCCAACTTCGTCGCCAGAGGTAACGAACTACATAATACTGCCAATCCCAGACTCACCTACCACACAAACACACACACAAACAGAGGCGAAAAACATAACCTCCTTCCAACTTCGTCGCCAGAGGTAACGAACTACATAATACTGCCAATCCCAGACTCACCTACCACACAAACACACACACAAACAGAGGCGAAAAACATAACCTCCTTCCAACTTCGTCGCCAGAGGTAACGAACTACATAATACTGCCAATCCCAGACTCACCTACCACACAAACACACACACAAACAGAGGCGAAAAACATAACCTCCTTCCAACTTCGTCGCCAGAGGTAACGAACTACATAATACTGCCAATCCCAGACTCACCTACCACACAAACACACACACAAACAGAGGCGAAAAACATAACCTCCTTCCAACTTCGTCGCCAGAGGTAACGAACTACATAATACTGCCAATCCCAGACTCACCTACCACACAAACACACACACAAACAGAGGCGAAAAACATAACCTCCTTCCAACTTCGTCGCCGGAGGTAACGAACTACATAATACTGCCAATCCCAGACTCACCTACCACACAAACACACACACAAACAGAGGCGAAAAACATAACCTCCTTCCAACTTCGTCGCCGGAGGTAACGAACTACATAATACTGCCAATCCCAGACTCACCTACCACACAAACACACACACAAACAGAGGCGAAAAACATAACCTCCTTCCAACTTCGTCGCCGGAGGTAACGAACTACATAATACTGCCAATCCCAGACTCACCTACCACACAAACACACACACAAACAGAGGCGAAAAACATAACCTCCTTCCAACTTCGTCGCCGGAGGTAACGAACTACATAATACTGCCAATCCCAGACTCACCTACCACACAAACACACACACAAACAGAGGCGAAAAACATAACCTCCTTCCAACTTCGTCGCCGGAGGTAACGAACTACATAATACTGCCAATCCCAGACTCACCTACCACACAAACACACACACAAACAGAGGCGAAAAACATAACCTCCTTCCAACTTCGTCGCCGGAGGTAACGAACTACATAATACTGCCAATCCCAGACTCACCTACCACACAAACACACACACAAACAGAGGCGAAAAACATAACCTCCTTCCAACTTCGTCGCCGGAGGTAACGAACTACATAATACTGCCAATCCCAGACTCACCTACCACACAAACACACACACAAACAGAGGCGAAAAACATAACCTCCTTCCAACTTCGTCGCCGGAGGTAACGAACTACATAATACTGCCAATCCCAGACTCACCTACCACACAAACACACACACAAACAGAGGCGAAAAACATAACCTCCTTCCAACTTCGTCGCCGGAGGTAACGAACTACATAATACTGCCAATCCCAGACTCACCTACCACACAAACACACACACAAACAGAGGCGAAAAACATAACCTCCTTCCAACTTCGTCGCCGGAGGTAACGAACTACATAATACTGCCAATCCCAGACTCACCTACCACACAAACACACACACAAACAGAGGCGAAAAACATAACCTCCTTCCAACTTCGTCGCCGGAGGTAACGAACTACATAATACTGCCAATCCCAGACTCACCTACCACACAAACACACACACAAACAGAGGCGAAAAACATAACCTCCTTCCAACTTCGTCGCCGGAGGTAACGAACTACATAATACTGCCAATCCCAGACTCACCTACCACACAAACACACACACAAACAGAGGCGAAAAACATAACCTCCTTCCAACTTCGTCGCCGGAGGTAACGAACTACATAATACTGCCAATCCCAGACTCACCTACCACACAAACACACACACAAACAGAGGCGAAAAACATAACCTCCTTCCAACTTCGTCGCCGGAGGTAACGAACTACATAATACTGCCAATCCCAGACTCACCTACCACACAAACACACACACAAACAGAGGCGAAAAACATAACCTCCTTCCAACTTCGTCGCCGGAGGTAACGAACTACATAATACTGCCAATCCCAGACTCACCTACCACACAAACACACACACAAACAGAGGCGAAAAACATAACCTCCTTCCAACTTCGTCGCCAGAGGTAACGAACTACATAATACTGCCAATCCCAGACTCACCTACCACACAAACACACACACAAACAGAGGCGAAAAACATAACCTCCTTCCAACTTCGTCGCCAGAGGTAACGAACTACATAATACTGCCAATCCCAGACTCACCTACCACACAAACACACACACAAACAGAGGCGAAAAACATAACCTCCTTCCAACTTCGTCGCCAGAGGTAACGAACTACATAATACTGCCAATCCCAGACTCACCTACCACACAAACACACACACAAACAGAGGCGAAAAACATAACCTCCTTCCAACTTCGTCGCCAGAGGTAACGAACTACATAATACTGCCAATCCCAGACTCACCTACCACACAAACACACACACAAACAGAGGCGAAAAACATAACCTCCTTCCAACTTCGTCGCCAGAGGTAACGAACTACATAATACTGCCAATCCCAGACTCACCTACCACACAAACACACACACAAACAGAGGCGAAAAACATAACCTCCTTCCAACTTCGTCGCCAGAGGTAACGAACTACATAATACTGCCAATCCCAGACTCACCTACCACACAAACACACACACAAACAGAGGCGAAAAACATAACCTCCTTCCAACTTCGTCGCCAGAGGTAACGAACTACATAATACTGCCAATCCCAGACTCACCTACCACACAAACACACACACAAACAGAGGCGAAAAACATAACCTCCTTCCAACTTCGTCGCCAGAGGTAACGAACTACATAATACTGCCAATCCCAGACTCACCTACCACACAAACACACACACAAACAGAGGCGAAAAACATAACCTCCTTCCAACTTCGTCGCCAGAGGTAACGAACTACATAATACTGCCAATCCCAGACTCACCTACCACACAAACACACACACAAACAGAGGCGAAAAACATAACCTCCTTCCAACTTCGTCGCCAGAGGTAACGAACTACATAATACTGCCAATCCCAGACTCACCTACCACACAAACACACACACAAACAGAGGCGAAAAACATAACCTCCTTCCAACTTCGTCGCCAGAGGTAACGAACTACATAATACTGCCAATCCCAGACTCACCTACCACACAAACACACACACAAACAGAGGCGAAAAACATAACCTCCTTCCAACTTCGTCGCCGGAGGTAACGAACTACATAATACTGCCAATCCCAGACTCACCTACCACACAAACACACACACAAACAGAGGCGAAAAACATAACCTCCTTCCAACTTCGTCGCCGGAGGTAACGAACTACATAATACTGCCAATCCCAGACTCACCTACCACACAAACACACACACAAACAGAGGCGAAAAACATAACCTCCTTCCAACTTCGTCGCCAGAGGTAACGAACTACATAATACTGCCAATCCCAGACTCACGTACCACACAAACAAACACACAAACAGAGGCGAAAAACATAACCTCCTTCCAACTTCGTCGCCAGAGGTAACGAACTACATAATACTGCCAATCCCAGACTCACGTACCACACAAACAAACA
>NC_090726.1:49943675-49946175 GCF_036898095.1 Palaemon carinicauda | reverse complement strand
GAAATTTCATAATACATTTCTTGATCACATCTCGGAAATTGGTAAGAAAACTTCTGTTTGAAACTGAATTTCTATAACGAGAAATTTCATAATAAATTTCTTAATCACATCTCGGAAATTGGTAAGAAAACTTCTGTTTGAAACTGAATTTCTATAACGAGAAATTTCATAATAAATTTCTTAATCACATCACAGAAATTGGTAAGAAAACTTCTGTTTGAAACTAAATTTCTAAAACGAGAAGTTTCATAATAAATTTCTTAATCACATCTTGAAAAATGGGAAGAAAACTTCTGTTTGAAACTAAATTTCTAAAACGAGAAATTTCATAATAAATTTCTTAATCACATCTCGGAAATTGTTAAGAAAACTTCTGTTTGAAACTGAATTTCTATAACGAGAAATTTCATAATACATTTCTTAATCACATGACGGAAATTGGTAAGAAAAATTCTGTGTGAAACTAAATTTCTATAACGAGAAATTCCCTAATACATTTCTTAATCACATCTCGGAAATTGCTAAGAAAACTTCTGTTTGAAACTAAATTTCTATAACGAGAAATTTCATAATAAATTTCTTGATCACATCTCGGAAATTGGTAAGAAAACTTCTGTTTGAAACTAAATTTCTATAACGAGAAATTTCGTAATACATTTCTTAATCACATCTCGGAAATTGAATAAATTCCTTAATTACATCTCGAAAATTGAATAAATTCCATAATTACATCTCGAAAATTGAATAAATTCCATAATTACATCTCGGAAATTGAATAAATTCCATAATTACATCTCGGAAATTGAATAAATTCCTTAATTACATCTCGAAAATTGAATAAATTCCCTAATTACATCTCGGAAATTGAATAAATTCCTTCATCACATCTCGGAAATTGAATAAATTCCTTAATCACATCTCGGAAATTGAATAAATTCCTTAATCACATCTCGGAAATTGAATAAATTCCTTAATCACATCTCGGAAATTGAATAAATTCCTTAATCACATCTCGGAAATTGAATAAATTCCTTAATCACATCTCGGAAATTGGTAAGAAAACTTCTGTTTGAAACGAAATGTCTATAACGAGAAATTTCACATCAAATTTCTTAATTAAATCATCTAAAATGGTCTGGCTAGTTAGCATATCCAACCTTAAAGACATCCGAGCTGCAGAAATCAACTACACGACATTGCACGACATAGTACGACATAGCACGTAATCTGCATTGCGACATATGGCTTGACACGACATCTGACAAGGCAGCTAGCGTGACCTACTTTCTCGTACCATACATGTACATTGATCTAAAGGTCTTCACTTGATACGTGAATCTTTATAATTCGTGTATATAATTATGACAGGTTATTCGCTGACCTGGATTACGTGATAAGCTTTAAATATTTCTCTATATTTTCTTGGTATTTTTAAGTGTTTTTTTCCTGTGTAATTAATTAAAAAAATTATTTATAATTGGTATAATTTATGTATTTCTTATTATTGTGAATATTTTATAAATATATTTTTTTGGTAGTTTTATATCAATAATAATAATAATAATGATAATGATAATAATAATAATAATAATAATAATAACAATAATCTTCCCTGTATAATAAAGAACAAGTCTCTCTCTCTCTCTCTCTCTCTCTCTCTCTCTCTCTCTCTATATATATATATATATATATATGTATGTATATATATATACACACATATATAAATATATATATATATATATATATATATATATCTTCACAGTTACGCTCAGCCCACTCTCTCCTTTGGGTAGGAGGGAGAGGGAGTAGTCATACCCTTGTGAATGAGAGATGCGTGTGTGCATATTTATCTTGATATTTAGCAATTACTTTTGACTAGTCGCGTACACTAGTAGTAGTAGTAGTAATAATAATAATAATAATAATAATAAAAATAATAATAAGAAGAAGAACAACAACAACAAGGAGAAGAAGAATGGGAATAATAATAATAATAAGAAGAAGAAGAAGAACAACAACAACAACAACAACAACAATAACATTAAGAAGAAGAAAAAGAAAAACATCATCATCAACAACAACAACAATCACCCTTGGCAGTTGAATATTATTCTGAACCCAGCAAGACTAAGTTTGTCATTTGAAAAAAAAAATAAATAAATAAAAATAATAATAATAAAAATATCCCTGACAAGGCTAAATCACTCACGGGAACACTAAGTTCGTAACACCACTCACTTCCCCAATAAAAATGCATTGATAAAAAATATAAAAGAAAATACCCTGAGTCATTTATTACTAAGAAAAAATATACCTCGAGACACAATATAGCCTCCTTCTCAATAACCTATCTGGGGGGAGTAAAATAGCCACTACTATTGAAGGAGTTATAGCATACTAAGTTTGATTAGTCGTGAAGGAGTTAGAGGAGAGATGGAGACATATTGTTGGGGCACGTCTCCTTCATACTTAGCCTTGACATTGTGTGCTTTATCTTCAT
>NC_090726.1:49933082-49940582 GCF_036898095.1 Palaemon carinicauda | reverse complement strand
TATTATTATTATTTCTTATATTATTATTATTATTATTATATTATTATTATTATGATTATTATTATTATTATTATTATTATTATTATTATTACTGGCTAAGCTACTACCGTAGTTGGAAAATCATGATGCTATAAGCCCATATCTCCAACAAGGAAATAATAGCCCAGTGAGGAAAGGAAACAAGGAAATAAATGAACTGTAAGAGAAGTAATAACAATCAAAATGAAATATTCCAAGATCATTAACAACATTAAATTAGATATATCATATATAAACTATAAAAACTTCATAAAAACAAGGTGTTACTGCACTGTAATTGTTCAGTAGCCACTTTCCTCTTGGTAGAGGTAGAAGAGACTCTTTAGCTATGGTAAGCAGCTCTTCTAGGAGAAGGACACTCCAAAATCAAATCATTGTTCTCTAAGTCTTGGGTAGTGCTAAAGTCTCTGTTCCATGGTCTTCCACTGTCTTGGGTTAGAGTTCTCTTGCTTGAGGGTACACTCGGGCACTATTCTATCTAATTTCTCGTCTTGTTTTGTTAAAGCTTTTATAGTTCATATAGGAAATATTTATTTTAAAATTGTTAATGTTCTAAAAATATTTCAATTTTTTTTTCATATAAGCGATATTTATTTTAAAATTGTTAATGTTCTAAAAATATTTCAATTTTTTTTTTTCATATAAGCGATATTTATTTTGATATTGTTACTGTTCTTAAAATATTTTATCATTCCTTGTTTCCTTTCCTCACTGGGCTATTTTCCCTGTTGGAGCCCCTGAGGTTATAACATCCTGCTTTTCCAACTAGGGTTGTAGTTTAGCAAGTAATAATAATAATAATAATAATAATAATAATAATAATAATAATGATAAAAAAACCCTTATTCTGTTCAAATTTGCTATAGATCTCCGCCATCTGGGGTTAGAGTTCTCTTGCTTGAGGGTATACGAAGTCACACTATTCTATCCGTTTCCTTATTTCCTTTCCTAGCTGGGATATTTTTCCACGATGGAGCCCTTGGGCTTATAGCGTCCTGCTTTTCTAACTAGGGTTGTAGCCTAGCTAATAATAATAATAATAATAATAATAATAATAATAATGATAATAATAATAATAATAATAATAATATTATTATTAATGATAATAATAATAATAATAATAATAATAATAATAATAATAATAATATTAATAATAATGTATTCAGACTTTAAAAAGTGGTGTATATATATACAGTATATGTATATATATATATATATATATATATATATATATATATATATATATATATGCATATATATATATATTTATATATATGCATATATATATATATATTTATATATATGCATATATATATATATATATATATATATATATATATATAATACAATATACATATATATACATATATATATGTATATATATATATATATTTATATATATATATATATTTATATATATATATATATTAAATTCTTATCTTTACTGATAACAGTATAGTTGTATATCAGGTCAATATAAACAAAACAATCATAATACCATATATATATTTTTTTTTTCCACCTGAAAAGTCAAAATTCCTAGTCCAAGATATTCAAAGGTCATTTTTCTTCCGTCAGTTTCAAACGCATTAATCTTCCCATCCTTTACGCATGCTTGGTCCCATTCATTAAGAGAGCTTTAGGCTACTGTCATTCTTATAATTCTTTTTAACAGGATATGACGTCATAGTTACCTCCTCCAAAGAAGTTATTATAATTATTATTATTATTATTATTATAAATATTATTATTATTATTATTATTATTATTATTATTTTAATCATTGTAGTTATTTTAACTATTATTATATAATTGTGTACTAAAAATTCACAATTATATACGCTGTATAATAAAAAAAATACTGAAGCTTTCGCATTTTTTTTCTAAATATGCAGCGTATATATTTGTGGATTTTTAATACCCCAAATTAATAGACACGGCATGGTGTTTTATTCAAGTTATTATTAATATTATTATTATTATTATTGTTATTATTATTATCATTATTATTATTATTATTATTATTATTATTATCATTGTTATTATTATCATTATTATTATTATTATTATTATTATTGTTAATATTATTTTTATTGTTATTATTATTATTACTATTATTATTACTACTAGCTAAGTTATAGCCCTAGTTGGAAAATCAGGATGCTATAAGCCCAAGGGCTCCAACAGAGAAAAATAGCCCAGTGAGGAAAGGAAGTAAGGATATAAATAAACTTTATGAGAAATAATGAATAATTAAGATAAATTATTTTTTAGAATAGTGGCAACATTAAAACAGATTTTTCATATACAAACTATAAAAAGAGACTTGTGTCAGCCTGTTCAACATAAAAACATTTTCTGCAAGTTTGAACTTTTGAAGTTTTACATACATACATATTCAAACAATAACATCTCCAAGATTATTATCGTTTCTTTATTATTATTATTATTATTATTATTATTATTATTATTATTATTATTACTTGTTAAGCTACAACCCTAGCTGGAAAAGTAGGATGCTATAAGCCCAAGGGCTCCAACAGGGAAAAATAGCTCAGTGAGGAAAGGAAACAAATAAATCAATTATTATTATTATTATTATTATTATTATTATTATTATTATTACTTGCTAAGCTACAACCCTAGCTGGAAAAGCAGGATGCTATAAGCCCAAGGGCTCCAACAGGGAAAATATCCCAGTGAGGAAAGGCAAAAAAGAAAAAAGAAAATATTTTAAGAACAATAACATCAAAATAAATATTGTGTTTCTTTGTAGAAACAGAAGCATTTAGGCCTATCATTTGTATTTTTTCTTTCTTTTAATATTTTTTTGAAAATTGTTCAGTGGCTACTTTCCTCTTGGTAAGGGTAGAAGAGACTATTTAGCTATGGTAAGCAGCTCTTCTAGGAGAAGGACACTCCAAAATCAAACCATTGTTCTCTAGTCTTGGGTAGTGCCATAGTCTTTTTACCATAGCCTTTCACTGTCTTGGGTTAGAGTTCTCTTGCTTGAGAGTACACTCGGGCACGCTATTCTATCTAATTTTTCTTCCTCTTGTTGTTATGAAGTTTTTATAGTTTATATATGATAGATCTAATTTAATATTGTTAATAATCTTGAAATATTTTATTATTACGTCTCTTGTAATTTATTTCTTTGTTGCCTTTCCTCACTGGACTATTTTTCCCTGCAGGAGCCCCTGGCCTTATAGCATCATGCTTTTCCAACTAGGGTTGTAGCTTAGCTAGTAATGATATATATAACTTTTCCTTTCCTCACTGGATTATTTTTCTATACTGGAGCCATTGGGCTTATAGTATCATGCTTTTTCATCTAGGGTTGTAACTTAGCTATTAATAATATATATAACTTTTCCTTTCCTCACTGGGCTATTTTTCCCTGTTGAAGCCCTTGGGCTTATAGCATCATGCTTTTCCAACCAGCGTTGTAGCTTAGCTAGTAATAATATATATAACTTTTCCTTTCCTCATTGGGTTATTTTTCCCTGTTGAAGCCCTCGGGCTTATAGCATCATGCTTTTCCAACTAAGGTTGAAGTTCAGCTATTAATAATATATATAATTTTTCCTTTCCTCACTGGAATATTTTTCCCTGTTGAAGCCCTCGTGCTAATAACATCATGCTTTTCCAACTAGGGTTGCAGCTTAGCTAGTTATAATATATATAACTTTTCCTTTCCTCACTGGACTATTTTTCCATACTGAAGCCATTGTGCTTATAGCATCATGCTTTTCCAAATGTTGTAGCTTAGCTAGTAATAATATATATATAACTTTTCCTTTCCTCACTGGGCTATTTTTCCCTTGTTTGAGTACTCGGGCTTATAGCATCATGCTTTTACAACTAGGATTGTAGCTTAGTTTGTAATAGTATATATAACTTTCCTTTCCTCACTGGGCTATTTTTCCCTGTTGGAGCCCTCGGGCTTATAGTATCATGCTTTGCCAATTAGGGTTGTAGCTTAGCTAGTAATAATATAATATTTATATGTAGTATTGATATATATAAATTTTCCTTTCCTCACTGGGCTATTTTTACCTATTAGAGCCCTCGGGCTTATAGCATCATGATTCTCCAACTAGGGTTGCAGCTTAGCTAGTAATAATATTTATAACTCTCCTTTCCTCACTGGGCTATTTTTCTCTGTTGAAACCCTCAGGCATATAGCATCATGCTTTTCCAACTAGGGTTGTAGCTTAGCTAGTAGTAATATATATAACTTTTCCTTTCCTCACTGGGTTATTTTTTCCCTGTTGGAGCCATTGTGCTTATAGCATCATGCTTTTCCAACTAAGGTTGTAGCTTAGGTGATAAGAATATTTATAACTTTTCCTTTCCTCACTAGACTATTTTCCCTGTTGGAGCCCTCGGGCTTATAGCATCATGCTTTTCCAACTACGGTTGTAGCTTAGCTATTAATATATATAACTTTTCCTTTCCTCACTGGACTATTTTTCCATACTGAAGCCATTGTGCTTATAGCATCATGCTTTTCCAACTATAGTTTTAGCTTAGCTAGTAATAATACATAACTTTTCCTTTCCTCGCTGGGCTATTTTTCCCTGTTGAAGCCCTCGGGCTAATAACATCCTGCTTTTCCAACCAGGGTTGCAGCTTAACTAGTAAAAATATATATATCTTTTCCTTTCCTCACTGAGCTATTTTTCCCTTTTGGAGCCTTCGGGCTTATAGCATCATGCTTTTCCAACTAGGATTGTAGCTTAGTTTGTAATAATACATATAACTTTTCCTTTCCTCACTGGGCTATTTTTCCATGTTGGAGCCCTTGGGCTTATAACATCATGATTCTCCAACAAGGATTGCAGCTTAGCTAGTAATAATATATATAACTTTTCCTTTCCTCACTGGGTTATTTTTTCCCTGTTGAAGCCCTCGGGGTTATAGCATCATGCTTTTCCAACTAAGGTTGCAGCTTAGCTAGTAATAATATATATAACTCTCCTTTCCTCACTGGGCTATTTTTCCCTGTTGAAACCCTCGGGCATATAGCATCATGCTTTTCCAACTAGGGTTGTAGCTTAGATAATAATAATAATAATAATAATAATGATAATAATAATAATATGTTTTACGCCACATGTAGGCCAGCTTCACTCATATTGTTCGCTCCTTGTGCCATCCTGATTCCTTTAAACTCAAACGTTTTAGCTGTGAATTTCAGGGCCGGAAACATTCAATTTAGCAGAGGGTTGCCAAGACCCCCAGAAGGACTCTGTCCTCGAGAGAGAGAGAGAGAGAGAGAGAGAGAGAGAGAAGAGAGAGAGAGAGAGAGAGAGAGAGGTTGAAAATGCTAAACAAACACACTAGCATGTGGGTAGACTCTTAAACAGGCAGACAGAAGGGACAAATGGTATAACAAAGTTTGTCAAAACGTTAAATGACTGATATGTATACAGGCAATTAGAGGCAAACGTTTGCTTGCTGACAGAGAGACAGACAAACGTAGAGAATGCTAGACTTTGGCCAAGCAAACTAGGCGAGGAGCAGATGAACAGAAAAGATTATTATTATTATTATTATTATTATTATTATTATTAGCTAAGCTATAACCGTAGTTGGAAAAGCAAGATGCTATAAGCTCAAAGGCTCCAACAGGGAAAAATAGCCCAGTGAGGAAAGGAAAAGTTATATATTGTTACTAGCTAAGCTGCAACTCTAGTTGGAAAAGCAAGATGCTATAAACCCAAAGGCTCCAACAAGGAAAAATAGCCCAGTGAGGAAAGGAAAAGTTATATATTATTACTAGCTAAGCTGCAACCTTAGTTTGAAAAGCATGATCTTATAATCCCGATGGCTCTAACAGGGAAAAATAGCCCAGTGATGAAAGGAAAATTTATAAGTATTCTTACTAGCTAAGCTGCAACCCTAGTTGGAAAAGCAAGAGGCTATAAGCCCAATGGCTCCAACAAGGAAAAATAGCCTAGCGAGGAAAGGAAATAAACAATATAAGAAGTAATGGACAATTTAAATAGAATATTTTAAATCTATTAACAGTATTAAAAAAGATATTTCATATATAAACTATAAAAAAGACCTAATGTTTGCCTATTCAACATAAAACATTTGCTACAAGTTTGAACTTTTGAAGTTCTACCGATTCAACTTACCCGATTAGGAAGATCATTCCCACTACTTGGTCACAGCTGGATGAAGACATGTAGATACATCTTCTCTTTTGTAATCCCATTAAAACCCCATAATACAAATTCAACATGACATAATTCTACATTACCTCTATTACCTATTCGTTGTTCAAGGTTAGAACAGAGAATATTTATGTTTATATAAACTAAGTATGTGTGGGCTCACCTTGATCTGGCTTAGACTGGAATTTATTACCATTGAAAACCAATTTTGTTTGTACTTCCCTTTTCCATCTAAGATGTCAGACTTAGATATTTCCCTTCTGGTATTAACCCCAGAGAGCCACTTCAGTGGACAAACCCTATAAAAGTCTTAAGGAGACCATAAGAAAAGTCTTTTAAGACTTCTGACAGCTCCACAAAAGTTGCTCTGGTAGCCTTGCAAGATCATGGCTGGGGTTTTTTATATTTTCATGATGGTCTGACGCGAATTTGTCTGTTCTGACAACTAGATTTTGCCTGGATTGTGTCTAGTTCAGCAATCCAATTCCAAAGAAAGAGATAAAGCCATGCATAGCAAAGGGGGAGGGGCCGCAGGGCCAAGAGAAGGTATAAGAGACTGCGTACAGGCAAATACTCAGAAAGTTTTTTTTTTTTTTACTGGAGGGGGGACTGTGACACTCAAAAGTTGCCAGACACCGCTTGCTCTTCTTCAACGCCTTAAACCAAAGACCTCGCTACGAACTCGCTACAAACTCTCCTTTGGAGAGTTCGATACTCGCAAGAATGTGATATGATCCTGATGCAATGCCGAGCAGATAGGGCGAGGCATTTCTTGGCAAACAATAACAAGAAGAAAGGAGAAAAATGTTTGTGGTGGCGGGAGTTTGTCGTACGTCGCCTGAAAGAGTTTCGTACGCAGAGGCCTTAATGAATCTAGATTGGCCGTGGCAGCTCAGAGCTCCTACCACAGCCTCCTGCCTCTATTTGACTCTTCTTCTTTCTTTGGTTCTTTAAGGATTTTATGGTTTAGGTTTGGCCACGGCTAAACATTTATTGAGTTTATAAACTAAAAATGGTTTTCTAAGTTTCAATAGTTTTATATATTTGATGCTTTTTATTTACTTTAAGTGTTATTCTGTCTAGGCCGATGGCCACATTTTAGGTCAAATCTCCCGGTTACATTTTTGTACTTTTAAGCCAACTTTCTATTTGCCAGTAGTTTTTTAAAAACTAATTTACTAATGGATTTCTCGTGCAGTTTAATATATTAACATTAATCAGTTAGAAAACAATGATTTGAATTTATATAAACACCAACCTTTTTTCTTCTGAG